>NC_040878.1:43045000-43355204 GCF_003676215.2 Rhopalosiphum maidis
TATACGACTTAAATGTGATAAGTACCTATATACAGCTATAGCTATACGCTTATACCTAACATATAGGTACTATAAAAAACATAAAAAGTGTAATTATCATGTATAGAAAACGATAAAATAAACATTTGATGAAAATTTCAAATACATTTATTGGTTATATTATAAACGTTTTTAATAATTTAACAACACCTATTTAAAGTATAAAAAAAATATCTTACCTATACAAATAGGTACTTATAAGTCATTTTAATTTGAACAAAATGATCTATTTGTTTGTTTATAATATGTGTTTTGTGCAATAATGTAATTTTTTTACTAAATTCATACTACATTTTCAATTTTTTGAAATCTGACCGAACTAACTTAGTTAGTCAATTCACTAATCCCGCACACAACTAGGCTCAGTTGTGAAAAAACTACGCACCCAAATCGACCTTGATAATGATTTTCGCACGCAATTCGGCTACAATAATTTTATTGTATTTAGGCGCTAGGTACATTCATTATAATAGTGTTTTATTAAAATGATAATGTAATACCTATGATATACGATATACTGAGTAAGTTACTTAGTCACATAATTATTGATTACTATTATTTACTAGGTAATGAGTATTGAGTTTGATTGATCTATACAGTTGGCTGTTGCTACACCTCAACACTTGAAAGCATAAAATCAATGTTATAACACCAACATATCCATTGACTATAATATTAATAGCCAATACTATAATATATTGTTTTGATTAACGACAATAATAGAAATATAATAATAATATTATGTATTTTGAAATTATCGAATATATGCCGATTGTGTATTTATTTTGCTATTTAGTATAATATGTATAACATAATAATATAATAATCGACGGCTAATAACTCATATCATGTAATAAACCAAAATGTTTGCACGGCCGTGATCGTCTAGTGGTTAGGACCTTGCGTTGTGGCCGCAATAACCCAGGTTCGAATCCTGGTCACGGCACATAATTTTTTGCATTTTGAATGAATACAAATCACATTTAGTACATAACAAATTGTATGTATAATATATTTAATATAAAGAAAACAAATAACAAAACATTTTTTTTTAATTTGAACATAATTTATAGTATAATAATCTAAATCGTAATTCCTAATATAATATTAATAGTAATAACTTTGTTTTTGTCGGTTAATCTTAAAATATAAAAAATATGTTTATATCACAAAATATTTGAAACAATGTCGATTGGTCATTACAAATTTACCAACTATGTAAAATAACCTAAAAGATTGCGCTCATCGGTATGTTCGTCATTGTCGATCAGACTTAATTCCACAAACAATTATATTTGAAACTTAAATGCCTTATAAGAAAATATGACTGTAATTAAACTTCATTCAACTAAAATTTAAAGGTGTCGGAATTAGTCGGTCCGAAGCATTTATATTTCGACTCACAATCTCCATCCGCCATTCCGTTCTCGATGGCTTCTTGCAACCTGGTCAACGTTTTCTCGTACTTCGAGTCCAGCGGTATCACACTGAAAATGTTAATAAAAATATTATTTATTATACAGGTGTGTGGGTGTGTAGAGGGGGAGCAAGGAGAGTAGCCAAAAGAATACTGGAATACGATAATATTATTTTAAATGTTGATGGTTACAGTGAGTTACACTAACTTAAATCCATCCTATACTTTATACTATTTAATAAATCATTAATTCAAAGGTTACATATTATTATGTATATGTACTAAATTTTTATTACTCTTACACAATATTTGCATAGACGCGATTGAGGGGAATTTGCAAGATTACCCACCCCCTCCTCCATACTTTCGTTCAAATAATGTTTCTGTTTATAATTGTATCTTTAGCACGATGAGTGCACCTTACTCGTCAAACATTTTAGCCGTTTTCCAGACCATTTCGGCGGTCTTGAAATAACTCTCCGCCCGCTCCGGTTGTTCGCACGCCACGCGGTTCAGACATTCGTATCGGCCCGACTCGTCAGCCACCAGATATCCGAGAAACAACATCACATCAGTTTCGGTTACCATGTCCTGGAACAGTCCGCCGACCGTGGTCGAGTCCTCGTTTCGTGCTTCTTTGACGCCACCTCCGTTTTGCATGTACGACACGCCCCATATCAGACCCCTGAGCACCAACATCAGTACTAAGTTTGACATGTTCAAGCTCAGCGACTATAAACAGAACGATAATGTATGACGACCATACTGTGATTATTATATTACTATTATAATGTGTCGACGTGTAATAATTATGTTGTGCATGATAGATTTATTATCAAGTATATAACATAAATTGCGAGAATACATGTATAGTATTATTAAAAATATTTATAAGATAGTGTGATCGTTACAAGGTATAGGGCAGATGACATGTTCTATAAAACTTGCTTGTTTGGTTAGGTTATTCTTGTTACGTGTCTTTCGTCAAAAAATTAATTGTTTTCGAGATAAGATTATCATAAATCCAGAACTGAGTGTTATTTATGTTTAATAATTTATTAGATTTTTTAATATTATGTCAAGGCATATTTATTTTTGTGGGGCTGACTATTTTTCATGTATTTTATCAATTGAAACTTTTGAAGGACAAAGATAATGAATTAAGCTGGTTATTGTTTTTAATAATTTTTAAGTTTTTAACTAAAATAGATACTTTATATTTGTTTTGTATAATTTTATTAAACTATTTTATCTTTTAAAATGTTTTAAGTTTAATTTATTCAAATTAGATATAAAAATTAATTAATTTTTTGTATTATATATTTTATATTTGTAAAAATAAGAAACAAAATAAAATATATTTTATATATAATTTAGTGCTTACTTCTTATTTTTTTGAGAGTTATATATTATATATAACTTATAAAGTTCTTGTATATCTACTGCTTAGTGATTTTATAGAGTAAAAATAATAAGTCTTCTGCCCCATTAGTTAATAAATTGATATAGAACAGAATACAATAGTCACATGCATAGTTGATATAGTAAGAGTAAATCAAACGTAATTTAAAGTATGGTTATGATTTGTCGTGGCGTTAATTTGTTTAATCTATTGAGAGTGGAAGTAAATATAGTAATAAATACATATTATAAGCAGTAAACTCAGATACAATTTTAGAAATAAGATTTCCGGAAAGTTTTCTGACAGGGTATTATATTAATATTATTTTTGTTTTAAAAATACTAGCCAAGATGTCGGGGAGATCGCAAAATCCATTGGCCATCTTGAAAAATTTACAGGGACTGGACAAAGTGGTCAGAGAGGACAATTTGCAGAAACCCCGGGCTGATCTCTGGTATACATCACGATCTATACAGTAGTGATTCTAAATGTATAATAATAATACGTTTGACACGTGTCAATACATTTTTCACAACGAAAAAAAATATTAATCCTATTTTTAATTTATGTACGATAATATATGTATTGTATATAGGTATATGCCTGCGAAAAATCAAATAAAACTTTATTGTTCACTATGTACTTGACCACTGGCTGCTCCCGTTTTGCCGCCGATTAACGTCTTGGCGAGGCCCATTAACACCGACTCCGGTTTTATATCTCGCAGTTTTCCCTCTTTCTGGTCAGCACCATCGTCACCGTAGACTTCCGCACGATGTTCATCGACCACGTGTCCCGAAATGGATCGAGTCACAAACAGCAATAAGCACACGAGCACGGACGTCGATGTCTGCATAGTCTATACAAAATATAAAATAATATACAAAAATATATGGCATTACGATATAGTCGAACGGTACTTACTAATAAAGTAAAATAATATTGTCGTATCCGTAGTCTTGAAGTAGAACTTGTAAGTACGTATTGATGTAATGGTCAAACAGAGTACAGACAGCAAGTGGTCTGAAAACGTCGCGATCGTCTTCGGTACGCGAATGACAAGCGTTGTCTGGCGGAGGGCTGATTTTGAGACGTCGCCGATCGACAAAGTAAAAGCGTCACATATTGTTTGTGTTTGCATAGCATATCGCAATCAACACATCAAACGCTCGCAATCATTTGTTTTTGTGTACAGTAATGTTTCGATCGTTATACATGAGTACCAAACAGATATCTTTGTAAACTCACGAGCTGAAACGGAATAGTTTTGTTATAAGTTTAAGATGTATTTAATAAACGCTTTCACGATACAAATTCTCTGGAACATACGTTTTACTATTGTTTTCCAAAAAAATAATTTAATTACACCATTCCAATCGTCCGTTTTGTTAAATGCTAAATCACGAGTTACCACAAAGCATTATTGATAACATACGAGTATCTATTTTGAAATTGACTTATTCTGTAATTATTATCATTTAATATTTTTTTTTTCAAATTCCCTTGGGCTTTATTATTTAAACGACCCAAAGGTCTTTATAAATACGTTTAACAAATTATATATATTTTGCATACTAAATCTTAAATTATATATACTTTTACACGTTGATGAAGTCACTCCCAATGTGGTGGCTCCTACAGTCCTATGTTAATCTAAGTCGTACTAGACATACTAGACGTCTGATGTCTGTAACGATGTATAATTTTGCCTATGTCTAACTCCTTAAAATCGTCATCTTTCCAATTTGTTTTATTAATTATTAACGAATATAAATTATATTATTATTTATAAATATTCACACAACTAAAATAAAATAATAAAAATAATTATATATGTTTTATTATTATTATTGTATTTATAAATACGCATTCACAGCCAGATTATTAGCGTTTTCTGAATTTAAGGTATTACAATTTAAGTTCATAGAATTATATAGGTAAAATATAGCTATATTAAAAAAGTGTTATAGGTATGGTAAATAATGATAGCTAATTGTACGAGTATGATTTCGATAGATATAAACATTTTGTGAGCAAAGTGATGATTTTTGGATTAGGTACAAGAAATTCAACAAGATTGTACGGGTTGTTGAGCTCATCTTGGAATCTTTTATATGTTTTATATTATGCTCAAGTTTAAATAATTTTGTAAATATTTTTTTAACCAACCTTACTTATTTGTTTTTAAATACTTGTTAAAATATCTAAGTAACTAATGCTAATATACTTATATACTTATTAGTATATACTTTATTGATTTAATTGAGAGCTTCTATTAAAGGTGTGTATCTATTGAAATACCTACTTCAATTAACAAAAAAAATTATTTTTTTTTAAAAATACATGTGATATGAAATATTTGGAATATTTCATTTAAATAAAATAGTATATTAGTTATAATAACTAAATTTATATTATAGGTACATTCACTTAAATGTTTTCAAATTGCCTATCTTACAATTTGTAGGCGAATAATAATACATTGTAGCAAAATAATTTTTTTTATGAATGAGTATTTTATAACCAAATAATATTAAGTCATCAATGGTAACATACAATAGCCAATTAATAGTTATATACTATTTATTATTGTGTGCTAAGTGTATGACCTGAAGTTCAAACATTGGTAGGCTCTTAATCATATAAGCCCACAGTCGTCTTGATATTGTTATATATTATATATATATATATACATATATTTCTATTTCTATTTCTATTTTTCTATTTTTTTTTTTTATATTTCTTTTTTTTTTTATTGTTAAATATCATCAGTATCACTTAAATTTATTGTAAAAAAAATTATAAATGGTTCTTGTGATTTTTTGTATTTAAATTTACTGTTTTATATAGAACAGCATGGAAGTAACCACCCCTAACAGCTAGTATTTGATATGTTAGATAAGTCATATCGATACGTTAATGCATATTCATATTTTTAGACAACTACATAACGGAGGGTTTTCACTTTTTTGCTTGTTGAATAGCAAACATATTTTACTTTCCGATAATTTAAAAAGTTCATGTCTTTACGCTTCAACTGGCGTTCGAAAATTAAATTTCTACCAAAAAAATACATATATATATACACAGTACTGCAATTGTACATGATACATTACATTTAAAAATTAGTTTGTGGATATAAATATTTAATATAAGGTTTTACAATTATTTATAAATTATAAATAAAATAGAATAATACACTTAAATAAAAATTAAGAAAATCATGAAATAATATTTTGCTGTTTACAAATAATATGTTTTTAATACGATGTTAAAATTATATTTGCAGAAACTCGCTGAAATTATTCCTGATTGGCTTATTAAAAACGAGAAAATATGTACGACATTTTTTTTGAGTGGAATGGCACATTGTTATCAAATTGTAAAATAATAAAACAAATGATCATTTTTTTTACTAAATATAAATTATAAATATAACTTAGAAAACCCATAAAATTATAATAATTTATATTTTTGAATAGATTTTTTATGAATTGAGTTTTATTTTCAAATCAACAATTAATATTTAATATTCAGATACATTGTGCATCAAGTTTTTTAAAAATCTTTAAATATTCAATTTTTACGTTTTATTTTATTTTATGTAATATATATTATATAGCATAAATATATTACAAATTAATTATAGATATATTTTTAATTATTTAAACGTTTATTTAATTGTATTTAATATTATTGATTAAAAACGTGTAACGTTCGTGTTATATTATTTCAAGAATTAAAATTCCTATATAGCCTTTTTCCTGAAAAAAATGATTTTTGTAAATTTAAATTATTATTAATTATTTAATACACAAATCTAGTTCAAAAAATATATATATATATAAGACAGTATTATGAACTGTATAATAATAATAAGACTACGTCATGCGTAGATTTTCAGTTTTCAAAAGCACAATAGTCAAAAGGTGTATGGAACCTAAATAATTGAAAAAAAATTTAAGACGTTGACTGAGATACCCCTTGGATAGTCCAAGTATTACTGTACTTAATATCCGATATAATTATTGCTGTTCTGGTTAGTTACAGCCTTTCGTTTCAAAGAATATATATTTTAATCATTTCTATCACTCTTATTTTAAATGATAGTTCTCGTGCGATATACATTTAAAAAAAAAATATTTAACATCGTGATAGTTTTTGCTTGATATAGCAACAACACATTGTAGCGGTAACATTAAAATTCTATTGCCCTGAGTGGTGTAATCGCATGCGACGCAGCGATAAATTGTATCCGATTAGGTAAGTACCACTTTGGCGATATCGTCGCGCTGTGTGTGAAGACTTTTAACGTATATAAGGACCTTAAGGACAAATTTACCACGCATTTATATACTGATACTACCAGTATACTTATCTGTAGGTAATTAGACACGAAATTTAGTACTCATCATACAAAAATTTCGTGATTCTCATTAACAAATAACTTATTTTGTAAAATATACTATTATATTTTAATACTTAAAAAAAATGTCATGTATGGTAAGTAATTATTAAAAATTATATATTTTAAACCGCTCATTCAGATTTTATATTATAATATTATGTATGATGTCTTTTTAATATTGTTTTAATTTATAGGTTTTATTAATAATAATATATTACTTTACTCTCAAATTGTGATAGAAATCAGCGAATTAATAGAAGCTTTTTATTAATAATATCTATAAATTATATACAGACATATTACATATAATTTATAAATGTTTAATTTATTTACATTTTCTAATTTCCATCAACAAATCGTATTTAGATATATTAAATACTTCATAAACATAATTTTTCATTTCATTGATATTTTAATCCAATTAAGGAAAAGTGAAAGTAAAAAGTAAATTTATGTTTTTTCTACAAAACTGAATGAAATTTAACACTAAAAGAATATTATTATTGGTCATGTAGCAATAAAAACACGAAATTATTTAAACTTAGGTATAATTAATTATGACACGTTCTTAAATCTACCAGACGGCGGACACCCTTTAATACAACTAGTTTTAACAGTGTGATTTCTATACTGTTAAATAATTTCAGGTTTTATTTGGTAATGATATATATAAAAATATAAAACTTTTATTTATATGAAAAAAAACCTAAACAAATAAAACCACTGAACACAATAAATACATATATTTAAATGATGTTTACTTGCGTGATAAACAATGTGCGTCTTCTTTCCTTGAATAGGACAATAATAACAAAATGTATGTGTACAATTAGTGTATAAAGTGTTTTAAAATAATTACTATACACCAGTACCTACTGTGATACTATTAGTGATAAAGTTACATCACGTATACTTACATATTCTGTACCACTGTAGAGACAATACAAATAATTACATACAATTAAAGGAAAGTGAATAATGTCCCATTAAGATGTAACTCCGTTGTTATTGAAACATACTATAACATGTGCCTAATTTGTACACTCTTCCGTGTCTTGAATATGAACAATATGCATGGGCTTCTTGAAATAATATAAAATTCTGTCGTTTATCTCATTCGAATGCGATGAGCGACAACGTAAAGGAGTATTAAGCGCCCAAATACTGAAATATAGGTAATATTATGTTATTATTATTTGGGAACATGGAAAAGGTAAGTATAATGTTGTAAAACTACATATTATATTAATCAATTGAAAGCAATGTCAGTAATTTGTAATAGGAACCTTTATAATGACGTGTGTTTATAGGTTATACTTTCGCTGTTGATATTCGTCTGTCATTCCCATCAGATGCCACAGCTCGACGTAGACGTATTTACTACAACAGAGACGACCGATACTACCACTGAAAATACCAAGAGCTTGGAAAAAATTCCACGAGTTACCGAAGAGAGTAAAAGTTTGGAAAAAAGTTCACTAGTTACCGAAGACACTGCGGTTTCGGTTCAAACGACTGTTAACTTTTCGTCGTATAGTCCTAGTGAGGTTTTCGAAGACTTCAAGCCCAGCAATTATTACAGGCCCGACGGTAATCCTATATTCGAAAGGCCTAGTCCACAAGTCACTAACGAAGTTTTTCACAAACCTGAATACTTTGCAAGACCCAATCAACAAACATATCATCAATTGCCACCGAAACCAAACGACAGCAATGTAGTTTTTCCCCAAGCGACCCAAGAACATTACTACCAATATTCACATCATGACAATCGATCTAACGGGCCGGAGTCTAGGGGCCCGTATACGTTTACCGAAGTCTTACCTCAGCCGCAGTCCAAGCCGATGAAACACGATTTCGGCGGGACGCAGCACACTAGTGCTTACGACTATAACTCCTACGAAAGACATTTCGGCAAATATCACGGGAACGAGATGTCACAATATCCAGGCATAATACACGAACCACCAAAAATTTATCACAGCGTCACGACACATAAAAAAGACCCCTGGAAGAGCATGCTCAAGGTGTTGGCCACTATTCTGCCGGTTGGTCTGTTGCTTGCTTCCTTTCCGCCGACCGTCATCAAAGTGGATTCCAAACAATACCCCTACCAGTGAGTAAATATTATATTAAATTTTGTTAGAAGAAAGCAATTTGATTGTAAAAATACAAATGGTATATATACAATATACACATATAATTATGTATAAGGCAAATTTCTATGTTATTATACTTATTGGTGCAAATTACAATTTGACGATTTTATATCTATACCGATAATTGAAAAGAAAAGGAAAATATAGTTCTTTTTCGGAAACGCTATTTTTCTGAATTATTTTCTATGTAAATTTATCAAGACTTATCATTATTTAGACAAATTTCCAACATTCTGGCAGTGACTAAATGTCGTTATAAGATTCTTGAGTTTAGTTATTATTAGTTTCAGGGTTAAGCAATTTATTCTAAAATAAATATGTAATATACATACTTTTTTATACACTTATCCAATGCATATTGAGCAAATTAATGTAAATTTTATAATATTGGATATCACAATAATATTTTATGTAGGTATCTGTAGTTTGACCAGTAAAAATAAAATATTGCATATTTAATTGAAACGTTTCAAATATCGCTAAGAAATAAAATAACTAATTATTTGTCTAGTATAGGTACTCGACTTGTAGTTGTATTTATAGTATATAAATAAAATAATAATATAATCCAATTATTCGATCTTATATCCGTATAATTTGTTAAGAGTCATCGAGTTATAGAGTTTCATTATATTTCTCAGCTAAGCTCGGATTAGGGATAGTCCAGGGTGAGCATGGCTTTCTGGCTACAAGACTTGAGATTTTTAGGGGTCTTCAATTTGGTAAAATATATTTATAATATTATAATATATATTTATTTAATATTAATTGTGTTATGTAAAATAAAATAGCTTATACTTACCTTTAATCCTTAGAAAAAATAAAAATATTTATTTTAAAAAAAAATGTTGAAAATACAGCATTTGATCCTAGAATTTTTCGTGGGATTTAATATTGTTATCAGTCTAAGTTAAGAGATTATATGATACGATATGATACAACAATTTTGATTATTTTTAAATTATGAGAAACATATAAGAGTTATATATTTTATTAAAATAAAATTACGATATTATAAAAAATTTTTTATTATTATACACCGATGGGAGGGGGGCTCAAAAATCTTAATCTAGACTTGTTCATTCTGCGCCCTGTCAAGTAATACGGTATGGCGACTATGCATATAGTACGCTTCCACACAAATCCACGCCTTCTGTTCCAACTTTTCCTGCACATTGCGAGTTCTGGCACTACCTGTATAGTTATAATATTTCTTATAGGTATACCGTTCTCCCGTGTAAAGCTGTGCTCATAGCTTAAATGACCTAACCTAACTTAACCACATCGTGACCCGGTGTCGGCTCCATTTTTGGTTGCTCTTATTCTATGTCTTTCTACTTTGTCATCATTGATATATTATGTATACAATATACATCGTTGTAGCGACCAACCCAATGTTCTTGTATATGTATACATGCGACTGATTCCGATATAGGAAACGGGGAGGGGAAAGGGGAAATCTACACAGCGGTCATAATCGCGAATAACTGCACCCGGTGAAAAGTGCGGCCTTATACGGTAGATCGCACAGGCCGACGACGACGACCAAGTAAACCGTTCTCTCTAATCTAATGGAGACTCCGCGCCGCGGTGACGTTTCGTGCGGGTGAAAGCGTCTCGGCTTTAGGTATATATATATATTTATATTATATACACAGTACACACACAACACACACACACACACACACACGAAGAGCTGACGACGATAGCACAACTAACCGCGGCACCCATAATACACGCATATATAGCTTCTCCTTTCGTATATGGGTGATGGGTGTATACTGCGTTAGTGTGTGTGTGGTTTTTGCGATTACGCTGTCATACGTATACGATTTGAAAAAAAAAGCATAAAAGAGAATAAAATAATACTTGTCAGTCGCTCGTAGTATCAAGTATAATAATAATAATATACTGAGTCAACCGCACACGTATATTTTATGTGGTTACATAATACATGGTATAATCATACAATAATAATTACTGTCTCCCAATATTCTTAAACACAAAGCAACTCATCGCTCATCCACCCCACTTTCATTTATTCCTGTAATAGTAAATTTATTCAAATTCTGATCCATGAAATTAAATTTTAGAACTTTTGTACTGCTCAAGGAGTATCCTATAGCTAAATAAACATTTGTTTTTCAAACAAAAAAACTCTTTTATTTGCTGTAAATTATTTAATATATAAATAGATAATTTTTCTGAAAATATTTTTGTACCTATTTCAAAGTTTAAGCAAATATAATTTCTCACTTTCTCAGTTATTAACATATTTATACTAATGATATTAGGTCCTTAAAAATGAAAAATAGATTTAATAATATATAATGGTTCTATAGTAGTATAGTATTTATTAATTTATTATACTATTGGGCCATTTTCAATAAAAATTGTTCGCTAAATAATTTACAGTAGATAATATAGGTTTTATTTAAAAAGCCTAATGTATATCTACAGAACACTCCATAAGTAGTACAGAAAATCTTAAAAATTTAAAAAAATTGTCGAGTACATTAAAAAATTCCAAAAATGACTACATTATTAAAGAAAAAAGGGGGCGAGTATGCATGGTAAATCATTCTGTATATACACGCATGAAAATGTATGCAGGTCTTGTGAACTATAGCCGACCGCCGCACCCTGTGGAGAAATCTTCGGCTGCAAAAAGGTCATAGCTACGACTTACATACAGACACTAAGTGTGTTTCGTTTGTCTACTTACTCACGTTTAACTTGCGAGTTTACTATTACTACTATTATTATTATTATTATTATTATTATTATTATTATTATTAATTAATATTATTTTCATCTCGTTAGTACTTGTTGTATATGCGATATTCTCGTGTAAATGCATTCTACCGAGGAATCATGTTTGACGGACGACGGTCTCTATTATATTAAACATCCATAATTCGACTATTCGAATTACGTTCTCATGGCGCGCGAGTGCACATGTCCATAGATTATTATCGAATTCCATGGCCTAAAAAGTGAAAACAACTAATTAGACAGGTTTTTTTTTTGGGGAAATATTTCTAAAATTGGACGATCACCGACGTTTGCATTCGCTGCAACCACATTATTATATATACTTTATTGTGTATTATTTGACTTCATTACAGGATTCTTCTGTTACGTTATTAGAGCGCATAGATATATTATGGCAGATACGATTAATTTTCTCGCTCCAACGTATTAAAGTTTGAACGCAACTAATCACCTTTGTCTGGAAAACCGCGTTCAGTATATACAATTATGGCGTGTTTTCTGTTTAAAATGTTTAAAATAATTTTTTTGGAATACATTTAATAGTACACTTATTATATTATAGTACATGCCTATTACCTTACATATTAATATATTTTTTAAATCAAATAAAGTTTATAGTATATTATTATGTGCTAGAAGAGTATAATAACGGATCGGAAAGGATTGAGTTAAATGCGTTGTTACTATGTTTTACATTACATATAAATATTATTAATGGTCAAATGTTCCAATTAAGAAAAGTTCAAACTTGTTATTTGTTTATATCTACGTCGTATATTATTGCTTAAATTTGAAATAGTAATATTATATTATTATGTTTGCTTTTGGTATAGGTTCCAAAAGAATTCGTCGACATTCAGCCCAAATGTTATTACAGGGAAGAACTCGTATAAGGCATTGAGAAAGACGAGCACGGGATTGAAAACTGACGGAGAAGACAAATCGCACGGACATTTAGACGATTGTTTAAAAAAAAAAATATGCGAAACTCTTAAGAGTAACTATTCGCATATTGAATTGGAAACTCTACAGCAAAACTATCAGTTAAAGTAAGATTAATTAAATTGTTTAGTCACCAATTGATTTCGAAGTAAATAATATTTATAACATGAATTTCAAAAATTTGTGAAATGTCTATAGGTACGTCATTAGTCTACTAACCTATATATGTTACCAAATTAACTGAAAAGTATATAATATTAATTATACATACTACTTACAAATTACGAGTAATAACTACCACAATTATATAAATAAAATGAATAACTATTTCTTAATAATGGCAAAAATGTATATTGACCTGCAGTAGGTCCCTAATGCAAAATAATAATTAAAATAATTCTGATCAAGTGACGCTTGCAAAAACCTACTGTAATAATAAGTTAGTAGGCGCCTACTTAGAACGAGCATAATTTAATAACGTATTATTACCAATGGCCCACACGTTTGAATTAAAACAGAAATATTATAAGATTTGAATAATAACTTTACCGTGGCGGGCCA
Source organism: Rhopalosiphum maidis (assembly GCF_003676215.2). Lineage (NCBI taxonomy): Eukaryota > Metazoa > Arthropoda > Insecta > Hemiptera > Aphididae > Rhopalosiphum > Rhopalosiphum maidis. The sequence goes on from NC_040878.1 coordinate 43,058,704, forward strand.
CCATGTTTTTCCGATTATTCATAACATTACTTCATATAATATACAAAGTTATCAGTGAAATACGAGAAAACACTGTGACGGCCATGATGACTGTAGTTTTGACATTATAATAAAAAATGACACAACGACTTAGGAGCACAACATACACTCACGCCTGCATAATACTATGTTTTTTCCATTTCACACACGTACAACACAACAACTCTGTGCTCAGCGGAACCAATTTAGTGTTGTTAGCTATATAATATGTATTAGAGTAAATCTATTACTTATTAGAGAAACCTATTATCAAACTTAAAGATAAGAATACTGTCTGTATTTTTATGTTAGTTTTTTACGATATATTAATTTTCTAGCGAATAAACCGTTTTTTACTGTAGTCTGTAATAGTATACAGTAATATACCTAGCTACTATAATAGTAATATTGTAATCCTGTAGTTTACAGGCTCGTCTAACTCACTTGAAAATCTAAACGTCATAAAAAACCAACGCACACGCATAGACAATGTTATTCTTATCTACTGAACTTTGTTACCGATCAATTCACTTCAATGATAAAGCTAACAACACAAAATTGGTCCGACTAAATTTATTAGTTTGATATGTTGTACGTTTGTAGGACGGAGACGACATATTATGCTGGTGTGGCATCTTCGAAATAAAGGTATACACATCATTAGCCGCAGTATAAAGTTATGGTTACATATTATTATCGTCTTATTATTTTCAGCTGGACCGCGGACAATAGCCCAACGATGCTGGAAATTGCAAAAGCAGCCGCGTCCGCAGAGCCGGAATCGTGTCAAGTATTCGTTTGCAGTGATTGAACTAGCTGGGCGTCGCTGTTGCGTTGTTTATTATATATAGTATATACATGTATTATTATATATAGGTACTGTCTGCAATAATAATAATAATAATAATAATAATAATATAATATACCTGGTACATTTTTATGATATCAACACGGTAACCACAATTTTTATGTATACCGTTCGGACCGCGAGAATTCCATTAATGCACGGAATGCAGACACGTTTTAATGGCTGGTTATCGGAAGTTGACTTGGCCCTGGGCGAACTTTCGTTCCACGATAACCATAAATAAATAATAATAAAAAATTTAATCTGCTGGATGAATTTCGTCTAAGAATGTGGTTGATGACACATTCTTATACATAAAGGATTACGGATATTGCTTTCTTTTGTGGCTTTTGACGCGATCCTCAATCATACAGACGAACAGGCATTATAATTATAAGCACACTTTTAAGTTTTAATGCAATTAATATTAAACTTATATGCACAAATCAAGTATATATATAGTATAATTATATGTATTTTAATAAACGATAGATACTTACGTACAATATTTTCTATTACAGTACTTAAACCGGATGGAAATTCGAAAATCGTAGATTTTTACACTGCATATTATATTATTTATATTATATCATTTGGCCCAAATCGATATATTATTTGCATTGTCGGGATTGTATTATGTTATTATACGTCATTATATCTTATAACTATAGATGTAGAATATTGTGTGTTTACATTATTGTGCACATTTTTTTTTTGCTTCAAAGTATTAAATATTAAATCACCTGTTACTGATAGTAAATTCTCGCGAAACGTATTCATCGATAAAAAAAATCATCATTGCTATCAAACTGACAAAAAATTTCATATTTTTTGGTCAGCTCAAAATCGTCTATGGTTACAATTTTTTTCTTATATCTTTAGTCTTCATTGCGTGTACAATGATTGTCTAATCGAAATATTGCTTGCTACGCTGCTATATAGTATAATTATTAACACACGACGTAAACTCCAAAATCCCAAATGAATAATATTTACTTGACACAAATATTTGAATTTATTACCAAACGACTCCTACTCACGTCTACACGTCATACAATGCAATGCGGTTATATACATTTTCATATGCGCATAAATTCGATTTCGTCTACCGATCGTTTCGATAAAACATTTAACGGAGTCTAACGTACCTATTTAATGTAAGTAGCACAAAAAAGTAAAACCGAAGAGCAACACGCGCAGACACGCTTAACTGAGAAATTAAATAACTCTCCAGCGATTATAAGTACATTCCTCTCTCTTCAGACATTGTAGATTTTACGTTATGATTTAATATCTTGTCATGTATACTATGCAAGTGCATATTAAATCTTTTAGAAGGTTTTTAATAAAATGGTCAATACCTATTCACCAAATTGTACATTCCGTCTCATCATTCTATTATTGTCAATTAAAAAATATAATATTTTTTACTAATGCATCTTTATAATCAGGCATTTTAATTTATAAAATTCATTTCGAAAGTTTTAAAATGTTACGTAGTATTAGATATACATAAATCGTACTATTTATAGTAATATTACTAATATAGTAGGTAATATATTTCTTGTTTGCACAAATTAAACATAACCTATCGATGCAATAGGATATTTATTTTATAATTGAATAATATATTTAGGTATATTTTTAAAAAAATAAAGCATAACATTATACATAGTAGTTAAAACTTATATTGGTTTGGAAATTTTTTTTTTTTTTTAATAAACTAAGAAAAGTATCTAGTTCAAAAAATTTCATGTATGCATCTGCGGATTCAAAATTGGACAAATATACTTAATTTCACTTTACAGAAAGTCAATTTCCTGCATCTCAATTATTAGGAATTTAAAAAAAAAAAATGTTAAAATCTAGTGGAAAATAAGAAAAAGTTAAGCAGGATGTACAGATAGTAGTACTCGTCTCGCATCAATCATCTCGGTGAAAAAACAATGTTTTGATATTATTTTTAATATTTAAAAGTAATGAACAATCATTATATTAAAAAAAATCATCTTTTCATATTTAAAAAAAACCTCACATCATTATCTTTAAATATTTTTTAATAATTAATGCTTAAGTTTAAAATTAAAAAAAGATTAAAATCACGTCATTATTAATATATGAACCAATGCATTCCTAATTTTACTTATTTGAATGGTAGAAAAAAATAAAAATAATAACCCGTCTTTTGAGAAACTTTGGACTATAATCTCACACCGCTTCAAATTTTTTTCGAATTTAAAAACACTTGGTGTAATAACCTACCTGAATCATCGAGCGATAAATATTTTGCCTATGTAATAATTGACAGACAGATTTTATATGTTTAGATCTTGGTAATGGGTATTTTATGATAAATTATGCACCCGAACGGAGAAGAGAGACGGCGATTAGAGTGGTCACTGAAATCAGTACTAAACTCCGAAATTCGGTCCCAAAATAAATAGTAAATAATAAATATTATGAACTTTAATGGATCACAATTTTATTTATTACCTACCGATATGCTTTCGGTGTAATACATTTTAAATATAATCTTGAACTTATGTTTATTTCTTTGTCAATATTCCTTTTAGTTAGGTCATTAGAAATGATCTTAATGAAATCACATAGGTACATAGAAAAAGCATAATATGTTCATAAATGCATTCGTTAAGACTTAAGATGCTTTGTAATCTAAACTATATTGATATTCAATACATTAATAGTTTTGTATAATATTCTTCGAAATTTATTCATTTGATTTTACGCTTACCTATACCATTGTTTTATGTATGGTTATATGTATTATTATATACTATTATAGCAAGACTGTGATGTATTCTCTAAACAACTTTCTGAATATAATTATTATAAATACCTACTTTATTATTCTTAATTATTTTTCAAAGACATTCCTACTATTTTATGCATAAAATGATAATTTTTCTTGCTCTTTCGTGTAAAATAAATAAAAAGTATATTAATTATTAAAGGTCAACTACTTTTTAACTTTATATATGTAAAAAAATATAATGAATACATAAACGATCAAAAATCATATGATTTTTATTTTTTACTAAACTATCTGATCCATAATAATTATTTTAACCATAGGTAACTACAATAAATTATAAATTGTCTTCTATTCATAGTTATTAAATATATAAATATACTTTATAATATATCTAACACGACTTAATTTAATTTATTGTTTTAATATTTTAAATATGGTTAATATTGTACGTGCCTAAATTAAAAGTCAATTTAATCAATCTATATCGGTAAAAGACATGTCATTTTTGTTTGTAAAATAACAATTGAAAAATAACTATTACAATTATTGATTGCTTACATTTTCATAAGTAACGCATATTTTAAGTGATAGGTTTTATTAAATTAATACATACAGTTATCAATGGTTAAGAATTTCTAGAGGATGTCTCTACATTATTTGTTTTCTCTCTCCGTCCCTCGCGAAAATTAATAAAATATTGTGAGTTAAATATAATATTATATATTACACATAATGTTGAAATGTAAACACTAATTGATAAATAATAAAAATTTTGAGAGTAATACTATTTACGTGATGCACTTATCGCCACTATTAGTTTATACGAGTAAATATAAAAAAATCACTTTTGTAGTAGATACAAAACCATGAATTTGTTTTAAAACTAATTTTAAAATTTTAATTTTGGTTATGTTTATTTCATATAAGATAACTTGCAATAGTTTGTATAAATATAAATGATCCATCACAGTAAAAAATAACTTTAATTAGCATCAATGTCAATTTAATACATTTTTTTAGTTAAAATTTAAAATTATGTGATTAAATTTTGTGTTGTGCACAAATGCAACTCATCGAGTTCTTTAGTATTACAATTAAATTTAAATTGAATAATTCGAGGAATTCCAAAATTGTTTGGCTTCTTGCTGTCTTGGAATTTCACTGGAGGTGATACAAACAACTTTCTACAAGTTACAAAATAATTGAGAATAAAATAATTTAACTTAGTGTAGATATGCGCATAACTAAAGCATATTGTTTAATTCGTGTTTTTTTCTGAAGTATAAATATCTTAACGGAATTTGTTTTAAATATTTTAAACAAAACCAAAAATACGTTTTGAAAATTGTTTTTATTTATTCTGATAAATAAATTTGTAAATTTTTTCTTACATTCACAGCATTCATTTATTTTCAGTAATTTGTTTTTGAATGTTTTTATTAATACTTCGAGTTCTGTGATCGGAATTAGATTTAAATCACACGATGATAAAACAGGAGTACACAAAAATTTAAAATTTTTAATTGAATATTAACTAATAAGCCATATTCTTTATTATAGGTATATACATCTTTTACATAACCGTCTTACTATTAGTTTGTGAGTTTTCGTTTGCTACATAATAATTAAGTATATTACCTATATACAGTTATGTTTAATATACGACAATATTTCAGCATTTGTTTAAAACGAGTTAATAACTAAATTTGTTGATATGTACCTGAATTTCTCCTAATTTGTATTTGTACTTTGTCCTATGAACTTTGCAAAATACTTAATAGAATCATAATAATCCAAAATAATCTTACAATATATATTATAAATGCTTATTGTATCTGTACATTGTATTAATGATATTCATAAATTATTAGTCCATAAATCTACGAAACTTTGTTCACATATAAAGCGGCCTGTCTTTTTAGTTTTTAGGTAGATACTTTCGTTTAAACCTTGATTATTTCTAAATTTCCTTTTCTTCACTCTTGAAGTAATACAAGGTAAGCTAAATAGATGTATTCACGCACTTACATATACATAAAATGTATAATATTTGCATGACTATAATATTATGGTGTTATAAAATATACACCTAATAATAACTAATAATATTTGAACTTTCAACAATAAGTACTAAGGTACTTATAGACTTCTGTTACTATCTAAGAATTCCAAACACCCGAAACAATAAATATATATATACACCTACAATACACATTATATATTAGTATAAAATAAAATCCATTTGTCAAACGAAGAAGTGAAAAGTTATAAAACTATTATCCCAATAAACATTTGCCTTTGGTCATACGAAGTAATAGTATAAGAAAAACTGTGATAAAAATATTAATATATAACCCAAGCTCTCATGAATATAGACATTGATTGACTGACTTTCCAATTAAATAATACTTATCTATTTATACGAGCTTGAAATATTAATTTAAGATTCATTATCTATTTATCTAATATTAAGTTTGATGTAACGTTAACAAAATAAGAATATTCTTTCAAATTTGTTGTGCTTATTTTTTGTTTATAATTAAATTAAGTACACCTTTTGACTTGGTTTGTATTTTTAAATGTTCTATATTTTAATGTTCATGGTAATTATTAATAATAAATAATGGTTATTATATTATTAAATTACTATAGGAATAAAACAAAAACAAACAAATGATTATATCAGATAATCATATTTTGAGTTGTATGTTCTTAGGTATTGTATTAGTTATAAATATCTATACTTTTATTATATATTAAAAATTTTAATTGCCCGTCATGAAATTCCATACGGAATTTATAACAGTATTTTTTAATTAAATGAGTTCTCAACGTTCTCATAGGAAATCTTATTTATTAGTATTTCCAATGTTTAATTTAACTATGCTTTGTGTCCACTACACGTCTGTTTTGATAGTACATCAAGAATATTTTTTTTGAAAGATTAATGGTATTAATAAGTGAATCTTTTTTATACAAATATTATATATCAAATAATTATTTACAATTATTTAAATATTGTTATACGACACAAATAATTATTTTTTTAATTTTAATATTGTTATTAACATTTTTTTTTTACCCTATTTGTTGATGTTGATAATATAAGTCATACGATTCATTAAAATACTCTTAAAATGATTGATACTATTTTTAAATTGTATACTACTACGGTTATATTTATTATTTATAAATGTATAAATTATGGTTACATTTTAAATAGAGAATATTTTTAAGATTTCATGTTATGAATCTCTATTTGAGGGATATTTTGGTAACATCCAAAAAATTAATTTGTAGTGCTATGAGTCCCTATATGTAGGATCTTATATTTAAAAAACCCAAAAACTAATAAAATATCTACATTTAAGTGCTAATATTGTTTATGTAAAGTTTTTGATCTAAAGAATAAAAAAAATACTTCATCATTTTATGAAAGTATTTTTTACAAACTGGTTGCAAGGAGTAAAAATTCTATAAAACTACAATACTAAAAATTATTTTTAATTATAAGAGCACATTATTCTTTTTACAGATCTATAGTAATAATTGCTCTGATAAACTGAATCCCATAAAATTGAGTCAATATTGGGGTTATAGGTACATTAGTCCAAAAAACTTTTACATATAGGTAAATTGATTCCCGAGTAATAATATAATTTAATTTTTAGAAAAAATAATGACGTTATATATAAAAAGGAAAAGTCCCTACATTCAATATGTATTGTGTAGCCACCAATTATTGATTATCAATTACCGATTTGTCGATTTGCTGGTAGTGTTTGAAAAAAACACTAAAACTATCGCACTATATTATCCGTTTATCGATTATCAAAAAAACTTATCGTCAAATATGAATGATAACCATGACGACTAATCACCAGTAGAGTTCGAGTGTTTAGCTTCAAAATTACAGTTCTTAAAATTCTTTGTTATAATAATAGTTTTACGGTCGCACAATAGATGCAATGACTAGTGAACGAAACAAGACAATTTTTATAATAAATGGTCATAAATCCAATTTCTTAAGATACTTAAAAACGATATTTTCAAAGAGTTAATTAAAATAAAAAAAATAACAATAGAAAAAAATTGTTGGGACAAAAAATGGTGAAACATGGAAATAAAGATATTTCACGACTTGAATTTATTAAAAACATTTAACATATCAAATAAGAAGACTCAGTTTTACCTTAACCCTTTTCAAACAGGGACTAGGTTTACCATAAAAAAAAAGGTGTTTTGTGCTCAATTTTCCTAGCCCCATAATTGCCAACATATTATTATAACAGATAATTTAATTTAATTATAAATATAAAAAATAGTATAATAATTTAATTGTTTATTATATTATATTATTAATATGGTGACTTTTTAAAATGTGTAAATCATTCGCATATCTACCTAGTATATAACATATTATATAGTTTCTTAAAACTACTACAAAAATGTATATTTTGATATTACCCTATAGGTAAGTAGTTGTTTGTATTACATTGAAAATTTAGCTTTCACATGTTTACAAATGATTCAACTGAAGTGTGAATGTCACTATACGTAGGCCTTACAAGTTTACATGCTATAAACAATTATATACGTGCACATAATACAGTCACACACATTCACTCAACTGCGCGTACTTTGTAAGTAGTTTTAAGTGGAAATCGACAAATACAAAAAGATACATTATTGAGAAGTGGGAATCGTCCAAATCACAAAAATGTTTTTTCTTTACCGTGAAAACAAGATGATCAATATGTTTTTGAAGAATATTCTTCGATTCTTTTTTATGCCTTTCTTACAATAACTGTCGGGTGTCTACAGAATTTCAAATTGTAAAACTATTACAATAAATCTATCAATAAAAACGCAATGACTTTGCTGTATTGATCACTATGTTAGAAATTTAGAAACATATACGTTTGTAGACAACTACAATCATCGGAAATTCGGAAATCATTTTAAATGACAGTGATATGATATTCCAAAATGTTCAATAAATTGATATAATGTTAAACCACAAAGCCTAATAACCAGGGTTCGTATTTTATAGAATTTGCTTATAGGATATAGATAAGAATAGCAGAGTAAGCTGTACATTAATTTCATGCACCAAAGAAACCAAATTTGAATTTTTTTTTTGCATATTCGAAGTATTTTAAATTTGTACTGCCATTTTTGGAGTTTTGGTGATATTTTTTTGCTAATGATAATACATTTAATAAAATGTTAATTAATATATATTTTTTTTTGTTGCTATTTTTGATGTTTTTAGAGCATATTATAACGCATATTTTAAAGTTTTTTTTGGTTATATTATAGTGCATTTTTCAATATTTTTCAATACTATAAAATCCAAACCCTACCAACAACACAAAATCCTAAATAGTTTATAAAAAAGTTATTGAAACACACTACGTCAATATTATTACCAAACCCAAATTTATTTTCAAAATTAAAATATTGATCATTAAATAAATTAATTTTAATGTTATTGCTTAAATAAATTAGGTTTTAATTTTCAGAAGTAAAAAGGTCCATTCATGATAAATAACTTTTAGTGCCTATCTAAACTATGCTGTAAAATATACAATGTGATAATGATGATTTAAAATAACTTTATAAATAAAATGGAATAGAGCATTTAAATCTGATTTTACATCGCACATCATATTAAAAATTACATTTATTATATTATATAACACACATGTATTACTAAAAATTAAATAAGCTCGATCACTTTTATTATAGTTAAAAAATAAAATCATGACTTGATCAAACACGAAACAGTCGTATCTTAACCATTTGCAATACAATAAAGAACCTAGGTACATATATAAAAATATAAAAAGTAATTTTTTTGTTAAAAGGTTAAAAAAATGTTGTATAATGATAATTTTATTTATAATTCCTTGGAACATGAAAATAAATATTTTAAATCTTAGTAGATACAAAAATATTGTTTAACTGCTATGTAAATTATTACAATAATTTAAGGCAATAATAGACAGCTTTAAGCTTATTATTTATGTTACTGATCACTGTGCTCGAGTATATTTTACAAAATATTTTAAACATTTAATGTCTTGTACTGTCGTAGGAATATAAACATACAATTTATAAATTAAAATTTTTAATTTAATTTAACTTTTACTTTCATTTTGAACACTTAATCGAATGATTGTTAATTTTATTGAATTATTATAAATTTAATTGTTTGTGTAACTAGAAAGAATAATTATTTCCAAAAAATTGCAAAGTGTATGCATTTATTTTTATGGTGTCAATAAAAAAAATATATTTATATTGCATATAGTCAGGTTACGATAAACATATAGGTACGTTATCCAATACAAATAATACTGTTCCTACATATGCATAATAAATAATACATTTCATTCATATCGTATTGGTTTGCCATAAGTTACTTACAAATGGGTGTACCCATGCGCATATAGTATTATATAGCGTATATATATATAGGTATTCAAGCAACTACGCCACGTGAGAGCAGGGGAAATTAGTTAATGAGTGAAAGAAAGCATCGGTGCGTACCGACTAGAGTACTACAACGTTGGGTTAGTCTTGTGTGGCTTGTTGTAAGTACGGTACGGTCGCTTGTAGAAAGTGAAATGTGAATATTTTTACTTTTTAAAACCAAACTAAAATTCTGATAAGACTGAACCAGTGTACACTTAACGTTGTAGGATAGAGTTTGTTTACTAAGTACAGTGTCTTGGGCGTTTGTGCGTTTAAAGGATAATAAAAACGAATTGAAAAAAGGTAAGTTCAATTTTTGATTTATTTATTTATATGTTTTTTTTTAATGACCATATTGCCTACTAAATAATTTACAATAGTAAAATTCGTAGGTACTTATAAGACAATTATCGTATTAAAAAATCGTATTGGTACTCTTGAAAAAATAGTCAAATTTAATTAACCATTGTTAGAAATATTTATTCAACAACATAATAAATTCCATTTCTTCTTAATACGTATACAATATATTAAGTGTTAAAATGAATTCATATATATATATTATTTTGACTCATATATAATGTATGTATGGTGATTAAAATTTATAGTCATGATGCCTGCACTTTGTAATTTTTACAATGGGACACACATGTTGGTGTAACAAAACTAACTTTTATATTATAGACATATATTTATTTTTTAATGCCATATAGATGCCTATTATGCAAGCAGAAAATTGTAAGACATAATCTTTATAACAATAACAAAAATGTTCGAAAAACTGCTATTCATGCATGCTTATATTCAGATAAAATAATATATAATATACCTACATAAAAAAATGCAATATTATATTATATATTATAATCGTACTATTATAAAAGTAAACACATAAACATAGATGGTATATATATATAGTTATCATAATATTATTGTTATGGTTTAAAAATTAAACGATGTAACAATAGACAATCATTTAAATGTCTTACAATACCGGTTTAGACGCCCTAAAAAAATACGATTAATATAGAAACCATAGGGTGTAAACGATCAAAACAAAAACCTGTTTAAACATTGGTTGTTTAGAATGGAAAATCCTATGGATAACTACTATAATATTGGAAAAATATATACATTTTAATAAAAGGATAAAAAAAATGTTTAAATCATTTTGTAAGTAGATTTTCGTATTTATAAACTATTAATGTATAACGTTACGACGACCGTTATTACTGGTATCGGCTATCGTGTTCTCATATTAACTCATGTCTTACGATGTTTTTAGAATAAATTTCCGTTCAAGATGAATTTAAATAACAACCATGTTATAATATTATCATAATTCGTTTCTTGGTATTATTTTACATAATATAGTTAATACAAACAAATAAATAAGACTGAAACACCAATAATCGTTCAAGATATTATATTAAGATCAACTGCTAATTTTAACTATATAATACGTTACAGCTAAAAACAATACATTATATTATATTATATCAGCCTTTGATAGGTACTTCTCGCATATTCATAATTTATCTTCGTGAGTTATGTCATACTAACTACATTAAGTATATAATACAATTATTCGAAGAGATAAATAATTAATATTACATTTAAAATCATTAATCAAATTACATCTTAACCGATGATTTATCAAATTAATTTTTTTTGATAAAAATTTAAAAATTAAAATGGTTTTAAATTGATTATAATCATAGAAAAAAAAATAATGTAATAATTTAATAAATTTTTCTCATATGTATTTTTTCTTTTGGTATTTAATAATTAAAGTATTGTAGATAATAATACATTTAAATAATTAAAATGTTCTTTTTTGTTACGATTAATACACTACCACTCGACTCTATATTATTATATATTTTATATTTTGACAATTTTAGACTATTAATTTTAATATATTTATTTTGTGTAGGTATGATATTAATTCATTATATGGCTAATTATTTTTACAAATACCTATAATTAAATTATTATTTTTTTTAAATGTTTTCAATAATTTATAATTTAAAAAAGTTGTTCACAAAAAATTTAAAAACATAGTTTTATATTCTTTAATTGATAAAATATAATGGGTATGATAACGTGATTAGAACGACAGTTTGGTGGATTAGTTGTATGTTTTCACGCTGTATATACATTATTTATAATTTCAATTACCACAAACGTTCGTGACATTGGCGGAAGCATCCGGTAAACTAAGTGAAAGTGTGAGAAACTCGTGATTATCACTGATATTTACAATGTCATTAGGTTTAAACATTGAACTGAAAAGCCCAATGTCCTAATGAAAATTATTCTACCTACAGTTATTTTTCATTTTATTTGCTCTTCAATAATGTAGATTCTCCTTCCTATTATTTCCATTATTAATTTTGCTATACTATTCCGGAACATACATATATTTAATCAGATAGAAGACGAAACAGTGCGTTTCACCATAGGGACCTGTCTAGAATAAGTGTTGCAGAAGGGAAAGTAAACTTCGATTCTAAGGTCAATGGCACTCGGAACGTTTAAATGTAATGAAATAATCATATAGTGTTTTATTTCTTTTCGACTCTAGTTTGTCATATAAAATTATATATACGTGAATTGAACATTAAAAAAAAAATTATGATTTATGTTTCCAATAAACAAGTAATATGTTATATGTATGCATCGCTTTATTGGCTATGTGAGCGAGTTTATATTGGCTGAATGTTAATGGAGAAACTTTAGAATATTACTGTTTGTTTAAATATTATTTTGTTCAGCAGAATTACAACAAAAATGAGGACAAACATATTAAATATAATTTTCTAAGTAAATTAATATTAATTAATATTTTTCATAGCTAAATGCTAGACAATGAATTTAGTATAGGTAAATCTAAAATATTAATTATAGAACTGAACATATGTCACAAACTTTTATTGTGTTGTGACTTATGAATGTTATACATGTATAATATTCAATATATTTAAATGTTTGACCTGCTTTTTCAAATACATATTATGTAATATATACTTAAATAGAATTTGAAATTTTTTTAAATATTTTATAAAACGCATAATTTTTTAGTACATTTTAATATATTTAAATACTCATATATATATATAATATGATTTAAGACTAATGATATTTATTTCTTTTCTTGCAGATGTGGAAAATATCATTCTTGTTTATTATATTACCTCTTATTGTTAACGGTGTTTCCGATAACAATAATGTTCAAATGACAAGAACATCTATAAAAGTAGCCAGAAATCTAGATCCCGATGCCATGGAAACGTTGGAAGTAAAAACTCGAACGGGAGACATTGCCACCATAGTTGTAAAAAAACGTGATGGTAGACAACAATTTACAGAACCAACACCCAAACCAGACTTACAGTTGGTATCAATAAGTAATGGAAACACGCCTAAGGTACCAGATCCTGTCATCATACGATCGGACTCGGTCTATGTTAAAAACCAAAAAGACGAAGAAAAAAAATCTAGAAGTCTTTTCCATGTGGATTCCGACGGTATACCTGTCATTACGGGAGTTAGAGAACCTGATGATGAAAATGACACACAAGTTTGGAGAAACGCAAGAGTTATCAACGGTATTTTAGTGCCAAATACAAATAAAACTAACCAACACGTGGTAAAAGAGGAATATAAAACAGTTGCTCCAATGTTCAATGGTGTTTGGCAGGTATACAAAAAAAAACCTGAGCCAGAAAAGACCCAGCCTATTATCACCAACGAACAGCAACATTTTACGGCACAGCGAGATACATATGATGAAAAATATATGACAGATAAGATTCTTGGGTACATAAAGAATATAAATGGAAACATTTTAGGAAATGACCGTACATCCAGGATGATAGAGCCAAAAATGGAAGCTCGCGTGTTACATGCGCCAAGTATAAGTGTTTTTCCAAATTCTGCCGCCTATTCGCCAAAAACAGTGTCAAGGTTGTCGTTCGAAGAGAGTGCAAGGACCCCCGTACTACAGTATGCTCACCCAGAGTTGGGCGTCCAAGCGGCAAAATATGAACCACCTGTTCCTGTTCCTGTTGCTGCTGTAGAGGAAACTCAAAGAGACGGTAGAAGACAACAAGCACTTTCATATTTTGGTCATGATATTCATGCAGATAGGAGTCCTTACGCATTTGAACCTGGTTTAGAAAAAGAATCAAGAGTAAAAGTTCCTAAGAAATACACTCCACATTATAGTCTACCCGAAAAACAAGGAAAATATGGTCCTAGTTATTATATTAATGATGAAGCATCATTTTGGACCTTAATGAAAAACAAAATGAAAACTAGTTTCGATAAGATGTCCGATTTAACGAGACCCGTGGTCGATCCATTGGTGGAAGCCACACACAAGATTACAGGAAATTTAGGTTTCGGAAACGGAAACCGTGAACTAACTAATGTGGTCAAAGAAAAACTTGGTATGGTAGCCACACCATCGATCTTATTGCCTGCACTAGGTCTGGTAGCTGGAGGAGCAGCTTTGGGGCTAGGTGCAGTAGCAGTGGGAAGGTTAGTTGATATAATATTTTTCGAATAAGAATAAAATATAATACCGTAAATTAAAATTCGACAGTAAACTATTTGGAAATTGTATTCATATGATTGTACATATAATACAACAAACACAAACGAATTAACTAATGTTTTAAATCGTATTTAAATTAATACTTATTAAATAAAATTAAGGCCGAAATGTGTATGCATATTAGCATATAATTGTTATCGGTTGTTCTAAAAAGTATAAATATTTAGTTTTTCATTAAAATCTGTTTCATGGCCTAAAGATTCTATAAAAAAATTTTATGATGCATATTTTGGAGTTTTTGCATTTTTAGAGTATTTTTGGATTTCATAAATTAAGATATTTTTAACTCGATGAATCGAGAATTTTCACAAAATAATAACATTTTTAAGGTTTTTGAATATCAGAAAATAGTAAGGGCGCTGATAATATATGCCTTTTTTTACCAATAATTTAAATCATTTGCAGTGTAAATATAAAATATAAATAATCATTTAATTGAAAAAAAAAATTTAGAATTTATTATAGTTTTTTTAGAGCATTTTTCAAGGGCATATTTTGATAACTGTTAGAGCATAACTGCGTACATACCTATTTAATAGGTTTTTAAGGTATATAATTGTCGGCCCTCTATGTAATAATATGCCCGTTAATTAAATTGTATGTGTCATATTTATTAAATATGTTCATATAAACATGATGAAATATGAATCGAATACAATTTGTAGTGCGTAAAACTGTAATTCGTGTTTATAAAAATATTGAATAAGACTAAATACCGCGTAATAATGCACCAACAACACAATAGCAGCTCAACAGTTCATTGTAATCTAAAAAATTACGACACCTTTATTTACAAGCACATAATATTATATACCATTCATAAATCGCATATAATATGAACAATAACGCATGGTTGATTGTATGTGTGTAAATATTGTCTAATTTTGCATTTCCCCAAATAAAATAGTAAAACACGTGGAATAATTTAATATTTTGACGAGATGACGGAAAAATATAAAAAGAAAAGGTAGGTACAAAACATAAATATATCAGGGTTTCACTTTTTCCGGATAATCAATTGAATAAATATTTAAGTGTACGATATAATATCGACTCCCTCTAAACTGGACAATCACAGAGAAATCGTTAAAATATGTCCATAGCACCAATGACAGATAGCATGACTGAACATTTTGTTAAATAAAGTATTGAATAACACATAGAGCATGACATTGAAATTGAAATGAAAACGTAGTTGACGGTTAAACAACACAGGACACGTTTCACTTTCCATCCGTTAGAATAAGGACCATCATTGAATTCATGTATTGATACACTAATAAGTAACCGTTACATCTTACTATTTATATTGCTTTCTATAAGTTATAACTCCTAGTTTAAGTAAATTATTGAGAGAGCACTGTGTATAAATATAGTCTCTTGAGAAAAATATCAGCTGACTGATCTTTATAACTGTTTAAACATGTTTAGTGTTTCCTTCGAAATAATTTGCATTTTTTTTCTTTTAACTATCCGCCTCCATCAATTTTCTATTTTCAATCAAACTAAATATTATGTAGTGATGGTTTAGTTCTATATAATAAATCTAATTGAAATCAGTTATTATTGCTTTCATAGAGTAGAAACTATTATTAATGTTACTGCGGTACAAATAGAATATAATTGATATAATATTGTGTATTCTATTCCATTATTTATAAATAAGTTACTAATAAAAACATACAAAAATGATTATACATGGAATAACATTATCTATTAAATGTCCATCATAAAAAAATAAAAATCTAACAATTTTAAAAATATAAGTAAATTATATAAAAATCATTGATATTTAAATTGAAGCAAAATGTATTAATGACATATTATAAATGTATTAAGAATATTTATGATATTATTTTAATAATAACCAATTATAAAAAATAAAACAAGGTCATTTTAATATTAAAGTTTTAAATATAGTTTTAAAACAAATTAATAAATGTCCATTGGCATTTAACTCTTAATATAGTAAATCAAAATAATAATATTAAAATCGTATTATATTTAATCATACCTAATAATTATTAATACTTAATTTCATATATTGCAGGTATCTCGATTATGACGTGGTAAAAATGAGAAATAATGATGATATAATGGAGTTCCAACGGTCATTAAATAGATCATATCAACCAATTTTAATACAGCCTGCAGAAGAAATTGAAAACAAAGACACGAAAACTGAAAAAGAAGCTAAACCTCTAAATAGAAAAAGAAGGTCGTTATATTATAAAAATGGAAGACCATACACAAATCGTAAAATAAGAAAAGTTAAGTTAACTCTAAAAACTGTATAGTTTTCTCGTAATTATAGTAAATAAGTAATTAATTAAATATTTATAAGTTTGATATATGTATAGTATTTTATTTAAATATAACTGTACCTAAATAATATTAAATTTAAATAGTGGTCATAATAAGTATTTAAGAAACATATGTTACATTACTTGGAATATGTAATAACTTTAAACTTACTTATTTATCTGCAAAAATGTTTATCCTATAAATTAATATTATTTAATATTTTACTCGTTGTTATATTGTGTATTTATGACCGTATACTAAATTATTATATATTGGTAAAATTAAGTTTAAATTTTATATTTCAACCACCACAAATAAACTTCAAAGTAAAAAAGCCAAATTTAATCGTAGGTACTTAAGTAGTTAAGTACCAACATATAAGTCCTAAGTACACAAAATAATTTAAATTTTTAAGTAACTTATTATAATAAGTTATTACTGATTTTATTTATATTTAATTAAAACACATGTTTTGTTCAATATTTTATTTTTATTTTTTACATATATTTACAAATTACAATTTTTTGTAATTCGAATAATAAAAGCAGATAGATATATGAAAATCGTTCAACCTTTAATGTAAGTAAATGATATATATGATACATAATAATACAATAATATAATAGAACAGTTCACAATATTAGTTCACAGAGGATAATAATTCTTTTTCTTTTTTTAGTTTATTGTACATTGTGTGCATATAAACAATAGAACAAGGCTGCATAATTTATAAGGATAGCTAAAGTTTATTTTAAACTTTAAAAAATTTACAATTTATTCATATTTAAGTTTAATAAATTACATTTATACTATTTATAGATATCTAATAACTATTTTTAATGAAAATTAATTATTTCTATCATATTATTAGGCACTGCAGAAATGTTTTAATAACAATAAAATAAAAATCAAACAATTGATTGATTACAAATAATAATTTAAAAATAAATATATTTCAACTTTGTTAAATTGAAAAAAAAAATTTTATTTAACATGTCGTACTTATTCAGTATTAATAAAAATATATTGATACCAATAATGAATAATAATCATTATTGACATAATTTATCATCAATCGATGAAAATGATTACTGATTTATTGTACCATTGGTACCTGTAACATGCGCATAATACTCGTATTTATTAAATCTACAACAATAAGATAAAATCTGAAACATACTTTCCTATTTGTATGACCCAAAGAATTATGGAACATTACTTTAGACTGGTAGAATTTCGATAAAAGAAATCAATTGGTGGGACACTGTGGTAGTCACTAGTCAATGTCCACGACTATGCTAAGCTACATGTGAGTTTAAACATTATACAATCAAAACCTTTTTTTTAAAGGGGAATTGGAAACGCTGCTATAATAAATAAATAATATTAACATAAAATTCATAAGAGTAGTATATTTTATTTATATTCAATATTTTTATTGTGACTTGATGAATTAAATTAGGTAAGTGATAAATTCGTTTCAAGCGATTTCCAATGAAATGAACTATATTTTATTTTACATGTTTTTACATATTTCTCAATAATTCTATTTTTTCCTACATATTTGAAGTGTATTAAATAAAAATCATAATTTAAACTGTCTAAAATGAATTAGAAATAAACATTGTGGAATGAATGGGGTAATATTACAGGCTGACCTCACTCCTTTGGTCTTTGGCCATATCGAACATGAAATTTGCACCCATTACCTCATCTGTTGAAGTAGAACCCTCCTTTAGTCGGTACAAATCTGTGTCGTATACGTCCAAACCGTAGATCATTTAACTTTGATAATTTGAGCATGTATATGGTATCTCATTACTATCAAGATATTGATGAATAAGAGATTAAATTTCATAAATAATTTCAATTCAAGTCTCTAATTTTTTTTTGTTTTCATTTTTTGTCATTTATAAAGAAATTTTTAATTTTATTTTCAGTTATGTTTTTTTATAATTTTTTTATATTCCATAATTTTGTTTTATTATCATATATAAAGCGATTTGTTATTACATATACATTTACATATTTTGGTTTTTTTAAAACATATAAATCCGAGCCCTAGTTATTATATACATATGCATAATGCATATAATATATTATACATAATTTATACTTTTGTTTCATGAAACAACTAGGTTAACTCGATCGCTTAACTGGAACAAATAGGTTATAGGTAAACGTAAATTGTATGCAATTAAAATATTAACACTTTTCAATGAACCCCTCTCAAAATTTTATTCTTTTGGGTACCTATATCAAAAAAGCTATACCAAAAAGCTATAGGTATAATTGGCTTGTGTAAATTAGACATTGATTACTATCACAAAAATTGAAATTGAGCTCTTTAAAGTTGTATGTTCTACATCTATGATCTATCCAACATTTTAACACATGCTGTTTTACTCATTTTTTCCTGTTATTGGCAATTAACACATTTGAACTAGTTAAATTTAAAATGCAAATTTGTCAAAAGTCATCATAATCGATCCATATTCACAAAAAAAGTATTTTTGTAATTGGTATTCAGTAAATTTTAATTATTTAGATGGTATCATGTTATAAATTATGTTTAAATATACTATAATGTTAAAGTTTACCAATACTAATACTGTGTAACATTTAACTTTCTTACATAATTTTAATACTATACTATAATAGTATAGCTAATAGCTATACTTACTGAATAGTATGTATTATAGTCAGTAAAATGTTGAATCAAAATTAAAATTGAATAAATCATCAAACATAATCATACTATAGAAATTTTTTGTCATAATATTATATTGTATTGTGATGTCTACGAAATAGAAATTATTATTATTCATATTTATCGTCATTATTTATTTAGTAATTTAGTATAATAATTAATAAACAGTTTCATTTGTAGCATTCAAGCGAAAGTTTAAAAACATATTATAAAATGCTAATTGATTATACAGGTAGGGGATAATATATTACGTAACATCCTATACTAACCCGATTTATAATGACAAATGTGAAATATTTCTTTCGAGTTCTAGTGAAATTTCTTGAAATCATCATAAAAATGTAATTAAATAAGTACAAATATCCATCAGAAGAACAATTATAAAAACTTTTAATAATTAATAATTTTAACCAAATAGATATTTATTATTTAAACATATTACATGAAATTATATTTAAATATTTTTTTTCTAACATACGCGTATGAGTATAGCGTGTACCTACTTTATAATATTCAACTATTTTACTATTTATTTTATAATCAATGATATCACCTATATAGTCAAATTATTTTTATTTTGACTTATCGTTATCAAGTTGCAATAAAATAACTTACAAATATTTTAAGTAATATAATTAGCACATGTACAGTATACCAACAATAAAAAATCATAGAATTTATAAAATAATACCTGAAAAAATGTAAAGACATTTTCGTTGGTTAATAAAAAATAAATTTTCTAAAATATGTTATAAAATGTAAAAATATAAATTTTGAAGTATTATTAATTAATTAATTTAATTGATTAAATTTAAATTAGGTACCTACTACCTATCGAATTAGTATATGAAATTGTAATACATTTAAACATTTTAAACCAAATATAAGTAGGTATGAAATTTTCAGTAAAACTATAGTTAAGCGATTTAGTTTAACTGTATAAAACATAGGTATAAAATAAGTTCTAAAGATAAAATAATATTATGTACCATCCGCGGGCATCCACTATAAATCATTATCTTGTCTTTTGAATACGAGTATACTATGTCACTACTAGTAGATACTGCCTATACTATTTATGTATATTTTAATAATAGGTACTTATACTTTTGTCAAGACTAAAATCAAGAAAAGCTGACATTTTATTGTATTAATAAGTATCTTATTAATAAAAATAAAAATAAACAAATTATATATAATACATATTATGTAATTAAAGAGTGATCAAATATGTCTTATTGCCTTTAAAAATATCTGAAATATATCATAAATACAACTATTTCGATAAGGTTTTTAAATTAGATTATGCTAAATTTAAATGGTTATAGTATTTTTTGTAAAAACAATTTTATAAAATTTCAAAACCTACAGAAGTTAGTTCCAAAAATATTATCCACGTGTTCAGTTCATAATTTAACTTCTATATTTTGAATCATGGACACAATCTATGTGGTGACACAAATATACAATAATGACAAAACTGTGACTAACGGAATGATATCAATTTAACAATGATCTAGGAGTGAAAGGATATTGCTTATAATATTATTACCGTATTTAAAATTGATAAAATACATCGGTAAATGAAATCACAACAGCAATATTGAATCTGATTAAACGAATTTCTCATCACACATTACAGAAAATACTAAAAAATATTTTCTATATTCTACACCTACACTTTACCATTGAATTATTTTTTTGGTATTGTATGAAGTCTTGACAAATGAATAATAACTATTGTTTTATTTTCAAAAATGTGGTTAACAGCAGGGGTCATTTTGGAGAGAAGCAGAGTTCCCGGAGAGCTCGGTTATTGATTTTTTTCGTATTTGTGTACATATTATGTATTTGCGATAAGTTATTGTGAATAGTTGAATATGAATAATTATAAAGTACCTAACGTAAATATTGTTTGAATCCTAACGTTGAACTGACAAATACTTAATTTATCTATATAAAATTGTAAATAATGTATAGATGGGTCAAAGATTTTCAGAGCTAAACGTTCAGAATACAGGACAACAAAATACGTATTTATTATATTTACATCATTTGTATTAAGTGTTAATTGTCAAATATGCAATTTACAAAAATACTTCACTATTTAAAAACTTAAAAATGTGTATAATATATAGAGTAATTTGCCAAACATGTTAATCCTTATTTTATTCTTTAGCGACCATTTTTATTACAAATTATAAATATTAATACTTAATAGATTAATATCTAACATTTTCCATGGATCTATTATCCTTATTCCTTAATGCACAAAGTTGACGAACTCAAATACTATACTAACTTGTTTGGATTTTGATTTTGATACGTTAATATTTTCAGAAAAATAATCAACTAAATAATTTACAGTAGAAAATGAAAAAATTTTGAGAATGTTTTTCATTTTAAATATAAAACTATATAATTATGTCCACATAAGTAACAACAAGTAATACTAAACAATAACCTCAATTGTGTTTTAAAATATAATCGTTATATAAATATATAAAAATTCAAAAATTCCAAAAATTAGATTTCGAATAATTCGTTGTTGAAAAAAAGGGGGCGAGTATGCTTTTTGAATCATTCTGTACCTACATATCGTATTATACATTTATACGTATATTCCACGCAGACGTTCCGTCGAATAAAAACCATCGAATTCGCATTAAACTAATAATATAATAATTATCATTAATAGCAAAATAAATTATCTTTTTTTCTATAACGAAATGACATAACTCGTAGTTTTATCACTCTCGCTTCGGCATTATATAATATTTATATACGCGAATCACATACCTATAAAGTCACACATAATGTAGGTATCTACATTGTACCTACACAAAATTAAATGATTTCTTTTTATTATTATTATATGAATTATTAATGTCATAATAGTACCTACTAATACTCAGTAATAATATCATTATTTGTTTAAATATAACAATATCATACATTCACGAGAGCATCTATTCAAAACGGAACTATCTGTAATATTATATCGTATTGCGAGTTGCGACTTTGTGAATGTTAATATACGTAGGTATATAATACAATAATAATTCACCGGTTACAATATCCGGTCAGATGTAATCGGAATCGAAGAGAAAGTCAATTTTTGTTTATTTATGTAAGTCATTCATGTTGGTTGTGTATACGTCATACAACGTCATACAAGATGAGCAAACGTTTGTCATTCATAAAAACTTTACATATTATTATAATTTGCGAGATAAATGGGTTGTTTATAATGTTTCAAAGCGTTATATTCTTATATTCATTGATATTTGATGCGACCACGGACCACGAAGATCTTAAGGTCTTCGAGCGAAGAAGTGTGCAGGGACCGACGGGCAGTCATACCTTGTGGTTATTTACATTTTTTTTTTACCGTTGCTGTTTATAAATACCTACGTCAATATTGATAAATTTTTACATGAATGATTAATGTATAATATATATTAATTAAGTAGTTACCTACTAATAGTATGAGTTAAATCACTGGAACAAATGCAGTTTAGTTCCCATGCGATTTTTTAATTTGTTTTTAATTTAATTTTTAATTTTCAGTGTTTTAAAACACTGAATACAAAAGTCGCATTCAAAAATTCTCGCAAATCATTATTTTGGAAGTTATATCTTTTCAATGTTTACGATTTTACGTATTTATGCAAGTATATTTAAAGTATAAGTGTTTTCTATCAATGAGCTTGTTATTATAAAAATATGAAAATGTATAGCCTAAACCACTTCTCCACAAATATGTTTTTCTATATGTAGTACGTACCTGTCGTACACGCATGGCCGCATGTATTGTCTGCGTCTAAATGTCTAATTTCTAATATATAAAATAGTAAGTTTTAAATTCAAAATAATCCAATTTACACTGTCTTTTAATATATTAGTCTAATTATACTTGTTCTCAAATTTAACAATAATACATAAATTGTTTAAAAACTCAATTAGACATTTTTTTTATTTTAACTTTTAAACAAAGCTTATTTTTAAAACAAAATTGAATGCAAGACTGATGCAGATGCTTAATAAATTATACAGATTTGAAATAATACACGAATGTCACACCAATTTTCTATTTTCAACACTTTTTCTTCCATGAATTGGTATAAGAATGATATAATATGACGACCTGGTTATCCACCTTGATGATATCATTCCGTTATCAAATAAAATAAAATATATTACTATTATTATTCATTATAAATCATAATCTTTCATCAATTCGTAATTATTAGATCATTCCAAACCAACAAATTCGAAAAATAATTACTTGTAATCGGTCGAGCTATCAACGTTTAAAAAGTAAAAAATTTAGAAGCAGGAGACCGTAGACAAGACATTTTCTCAGGTAAGGATAATAACCATCCTCAAAAGTATTTCATTATTAATTTGGCATTCGTTCCATTGTTATCGAATTCCGCATAGATGACTAATAATAATTTTTTTATTGTTTATCCAGTATAAACTTTGGTCTCAGAAATATGTACAAGAAACCGTCTAGTCCATTATATGCCAATGTTTCTGCAGTAAAGTATAAGAGTGAAGAGTTGACTGCCCAGAATGAACCCACTTACTACAATACAGTGTCTACTAAAATGCCACAACCTTCCCAGGGCATTTATAGCAATGTGAACTATCATGCAAAAGGCAACAACATATATTCTAACATTGCTGAAACAGGCAAACCGACTTATAAAAATACTCAATATCCATTATATGATAATTTAAAACCATTAGGTTTGTTATTACTTATTTTCACATATTTTTAATTTAGTTTTGATTATTCATTATATTAATTTAAATATTTATATTAGGTAAAGATAACATACACTGTCCTCCATCTCCAGTAAGTTCTAGTTACTCTGAACTTCAAAAAGCAGTTAGTTACGAAGATGATGCAAAAGATTTTGATAATTCTTCTTCACAAGTAAGTAGACAATAAAATAGAAAAGATTATTGCATTTGTTTTTTATTGTCATTTCTATTAGGCATCAAAAATGTATGAATCAATCTATGAGCCTATTAATGCTGTTCGTCCTCCTAGTGAGTTATCATCTACATATTCAATGAGCAGTCTTTCACAGTCCATTACTACTCGTGAACATGAAACCGAAGTTGATTCTTTAACTGATCTCCTTGTAAATTCAATGTCAGTCAATGATGGGAAAAAAAGTTTAGATAGTAATGCAAGTTCTTTAGACTGTAAGTTATCTTTTATAATATATTATTACTTATATTTAAGAGCTAATTGTATTAATTATTAATAAAAATTACCACTTTATTAAATATATATATATATTTAGGGAATTGTACTAAATGCAATGAAAAAGTAATGGAAGAAGGGCTTGGATGCACAGCGATGGGTAATATTTATCATATAAAATGTTTTACTTGTACCCATTGTGGAGATCAATTGGAAGGAAAACCATTTTACCACATTGATAACAAGCCATACTGTGAAGAGGGTTATTTGGTAACATATTTTATTTATTATGACATAATTAACATTATTATTATATTGTTTAATATCACCTATCTATAACTTGTAATATTTTATATTAATTTAACATTGAGATATACAGAACCACTGCACCAGTATAAAGATACTTCTAAGTAAATGAATACTTATGGATACTAAAAATTCATTCACTGTCTCCTAGTATAAATTAGAAATAAATACTTGAATATAACTAGATTATGGTAAATATTTTTTGTTAAAAATTCTGTTAAATAATAATGTCAGACTATTTCTGTGAGTCAATTCAGCTATTTTATACTCAGCATTTACAATATTTTTAATGTTATAATAACAACTAGTTTTTGCACAAGCCACACCTATGCTTTTATAGATTACTTAAAATCACAGTTAATTATCATCAAAATTATATACTAAAACAAATTAATATTATTTGTAAAGTATTTATCAATGTTTTTTGCATTTTTATTGCATTTATTTTCCTTGTTTCAAATTTATCATTCATTAGTTTCATAAAAAATAATTTTTTTTTATCAACTGGTATTATTATCTCTATATAGATAGAATGTGTGTATGCTATTAAAATATTATAATTGTTTTTGATTACAAATTGAAACATATATTTTCACATTTACTTTGTGTTATACTCAGGATACGCTGGAAAAATGTTCTGTTTGTCAAATACCAATTTTGGATAGAATTCTGAGAGCCACAGGACGCCCATACCACCCACACTGTTTCCGATGTATTGTATGCTCTACATTATTAGATGGTATTCCCTTCACTATCGATGCAGCCAATCAAATTTATTGTATTGATGACTTTCACAAGTAAGACATGTAGTATACTCGGCAAACATAAATAATGAATAATCAAAACTTTAAAAATAACTGAATATTTATTAAGTAGATAGGTGGGTTAAACATGGAAGTATTAATATAGTTTTCTATTAGTATTATCTAGATTAAAAAACTACTAGTATAAACTAGTTACATAAAATACAATCAATTAATGTTAATTACAAAACTGTACTACTCAATTCAAACATTTGATATTATGAATATTTTTCTTATTGTCATCTATTTATTTAAAAAAATAAAATAGTTTAATAAAAAATGTGAAAATTTTTAATATTTATTGCTATTACTTTGCATGCATATATATATTGAACAACATTTAATGTTACTATGATGACATTTTTATTCATAGGAAATTTGCTCCAAAATGCAGTGTATGCCAATTTCCTATTATGCCAGAAGTCGGTCAAGACGAAACGGTGAGATTTGTAGCATTGGATCGAAGCTTCCATGTGCAATGTTATAGATGTGAAGTTAGTATAAAGAATATATCTTGTATCATCTAATTTCATTTACCATTAATTTGTCAACTTATTTTTTCCAGGATTGTGATACTTTATTAGGATCAGAAGCTGAAGGTAGAGGATGTTATCCATTAGATGACCATGTGTTGTGCAAAAGTTGTAATGCTAAAAGAGTTCAAGCTTTAACATCAACTATGATTACTGAGCTTTAAGTAATATTATGTCAGAGCTTCACAAATGTTAGTGGTTTTTTAAATATAAAACACTAACCAATAATTATTATATAACATATTGGTTACTAATAATAGAATAAATACCTTATAAATGTTTATAAAGAGAAAATATTATTTGTTAAATGTATTTTTTTTTTTTACAGATTCCTAATTTGGACTCAGCAATCAAGTGTATGAAATTGACTACCAAAGTTAGTTATTGAGCCCTATTTGCAAGTCAAATTGTAGCTATTTAAACATCAAAATCATCTTATTTATCAATTATATTTAAATATATTAGTATAATCATGTTTTAATGACGTGACTTATGAGTCTATATAGAAGCTTCTGAAAAATTATTGATAAATTAGTTGTTAGTATTTACACTTGCATTTAGCAAGTTAGTATTATTGAAATATTTTCGTACACATACTATTGCAATTATCAGATTATTCCTTTTTCTAACTTTTCTATTTTTTTTTTTATTATTATTTTTTTACTCTTTATATTAGCCATTATATATTGTAATTGTCGTTAATCATAGTTAAATAATTCTCATTCCATACTGTTGTTACAGTAATACTTTTATATTATAAATATGTTCCAATTGTTGACCACATTCTTTGCTAGTCTATTACTGATAGTAATTTTGTAATACAATTTTTAAATTATTATATACTCATTACTCATATTTATATTAATTTTAAAACAAAAACTTTTTTGTTACAGTCATATCAACAAAATATATTTTAGATTGGTATATAATAAAATTGTATTTCACATATTTGCAGAGACATATTTAGGATGGCAGGGGGGTTTGAGCCCCAGGTGGTGAATTTTAAAGTTTGGAGAGTATTTTGATATAATACGGTACCTATGTTTTTCTTACCAGGGGCGCAAAATTCCTAAATACGTCTCTGCATACTTGTTAATTTAGTCAACTTTATATTTAATACATTATTTATTCATATTAGATTATTTACTAATGTGTAATCTATCTAACTGCTATTATTGATTATATTATTCTTACAATCTCACATTATACCTTATTATTATAATAATATATATTATGTACTAATGTATACTAAAATATATGTAGCCAAAAAAGTGATATAATAACTATTTAAAATAAATATTATTAACCTACAAATCATTTTGTATTTTATATTTGTCTTAAGTTCAGGCATTTGTTAAATTTGTTACATACAGATCTTTCATTTAACTGATAACGATTATTGTCGATAATTAGGTTTCCAATCATAGGTAACAAGGTAACATTAGTTGGGGTTGTGACGTTGTATCATAGCTTACTTTATATGTTCAAACCAAAGCTGTAACCAGGGGGGTAGGGTTCAGACCCTGATTTATTAAAATAAGTTTGAATAAAATAATATTTTTATAATTTTATTGTAACCTATACTTTATGTATACTCTAACCACCCCGTCCCCACTCTTCAACCAAGAATAAATATATTTTGCCGCAAACAGTCTTGGTTCAAACATAGTGTAGTTTCAATCTAAATAGAATAAAGTATTTATTACATTACATAGAGTTTATCATAAATAGCATTCCTTGTCTGCTGTATAATTAATAATATAGATTTGTCAAAGTAGTCTTGTTTCATCGTCAGATTATTAAAATATTATAGAATATTAACATTTTATTACAATTTATATTGTACAAGATATAAGTAAGTTTTTTGTCTAAAACTATTATCAAAATTCTATATTATTCTCCTGTTTGGTATTAATATGGTACTATTAAATCGTATCATAGAAATACATCATTTATAGTTACTTCCACGTAATAAGCAACTGTATTATGAAAATGTATGATTGCACGCTCATACAAGAGCGTATTTAGCCCCCCCCCCCCCCCCCGGGTGATATGGGAGTTAGAACATCCCTCCCCCTCATCCGTATTTTGTTATATTTGACCAAATTCCAAATTTACTCACAGTGTAATTAGCTCTACACGAGTGCAAGAAATAATCATTCATAATAAATTGTAGTTCTATTATTTTTCCTACGATTCACAGGCTGTTGGTTGTATCGGCCACGATTCTTGTCGCTACATCTGAGAGTGTAGGTACGCTCCTTTTCAACACTACTTAGACTTAAAAGTTATTTAAGGAATACTGTTGGAGAAAACAGGCTGAAAGGCTTAGCATTAATGAATATCCATAGAGATATACCCTATAGCTAGTACAGATGGTTGTTGATGAACTTGCCGCCTACTATGAGTCTATTAAATTTTAAAACAACCCCGTAAAATAAATTCTAGATACACCACTGCACTCATAGTTTTGAGATAGAAATAATAGAAATAACTCAAATAACAGATTATAGTGATTTTCATATAATTTAAGGTGAGCAAGTTAATGAAATAAACTTACCATAAATTAATAATTATCAAAAAATTATAGTGATACATATTTTTTTACTACTATTATCTACAATAAAAAATATTTTTTTTGTTCTGTACGAGACTGTGGAAAGTAACATATGTATGTACCTAAATAAATGCTTTATCAAAATTAATGTGTGCCCTTTAAAAATCGGCCATCCTATTATCTTGGTCTGGATGCGCCCCTGTGTCATATTCACACATACTTGTTAAGTATTGTGAATGTCTGAATGTGTAACTTTTTTTGGTTACAACTAAATATTTCGTAAAAAACTGATCCTTTATTATTTCTTTTTATTACACACTAGCAGGTACAGTGGACGTATATATGTCGACTTAAAGATTAGTAATACCTAACTAGATATATTAACTTTTGTAACTAATATGAACAATTTTAAGAATTTGAAAATAAAGTCTTTAACTTTAAGTATACGTATACCTATTTAAAAATTACAAATATTAGATTTTGAATACCTAATTACATTGTAGAAAGAAAAAAATTGATGAGCATACGTTAATGAATTTCTCTGAATATTATATCTAATAGGTAACTAACTGTACTGGGTACTGGGCGAAAATCAAATTATTTATAGTTATATTTCACACGGTCATAGTTTTAAAAACCCATATCTACTATATAAAAATCGTCGTCACCACCAGAGTTTACAGTGCAGTCAGTGTCAGTAATGGTATTGATTTTATAAAACCATACAATAAAACAGTGCACCTATTACTTATACTGCGAATTATGAAATAAATAATTTTAGTGCGAGTAGTACGACGGTGTACACCACCAATTATAGCTATGTTATGAATCATAACTTATGATGAACCATAGTACATAACCACATTATCTTGCATGGACCAACGTCGCTGTCGTTGACCGTCACCACTCACTATCCGTTTCACGAAAAATCGAACTACCTATAAGGCTATATTGGGGCATTGCGACGAGAATGACCACATGAAGAAATTTGTCCAGTTTGTCAGGTTCACGAGGTCAATCTGCAGACACGTATAATTATTATTCATATTCCTCTGTACATCTGCGACGATCTTATTATTGACCTTTGCAGAGTTTAAACGAATATATGATAGATGACAACACGTCCACGAACGGTTTCACATCGGAAAAAAATTATACAAACATGGAAAAATAAGAAAATCAGTCAATTTTTTATTCATTGGTACACATATTTTTAAATATATATATATATATAATACATAATACATATTATACTTACAAAACTATATGGCACAAATATTATGTACAATCGCGAAACACATATTTCTGCAGTATATACATATGTCTACACGACTATAATATAATATGTATATATTTATTTATAATAGGCATCTTATACTTATGAAATTTGTACATATCGTTAAAATAATAATATTTTATACACAGCGCGATTATATAATACTGTTTCATATTATCATAGTAGTAGTAGTAAAAATAAAAATAATTTCGCATTTACACGCGGTAAAATGATTTAAAAGAGTATAAAAATATTTTTGAAAAAAAAGTGATTCGAAAGAGACAGATATTAAAATACATAAAAATAATAATAATTAATAATAATGGTGACTGCTCGGGGACGGGGACGGATAATGATTATAATATATTGGACTAGCACCGTTTGCGTCGGCCGGGCCGCGACGTAATTTCATTTATTTATTTATCGATCGGCTAGCGACGGTCGCCGTTATCGTCGTCGATATTCCGCCGTCAGACGTATTCTTCCGGAGACTTAGGAGACTGTCGGGACGACGACGTACCGTCGCCCGTTCTCGCGGACACAGAGTCGGCGGCCGATTGACCGCCACCGCCGACGTGGTGAAGGTGATGGTGCAGCCGGTGATCGTGGTCAGCGTACGGCGACGACGGCGACGGCGGCTGCATGATCGGTCTCATGCCGTTGTTGGACGGCGCCCAGTTGAGCAGGTAGTCCCAGCCCAGGCCCACCGGTATGCTGGACGATTCGGACGGGTTGTTGTTGGGCGTCCGGACGTTCCGGTACATGGGACCGTCGTCGTCGGACGCCACCAGCGTGCTCAGCGACCCCCTGAACGACGAGTCGAACGTGTCGTAACCCGCGGCCGCCTGCATCTGGTCCTGTTGCTGCTGGTGCTGTTGCTGTTGCTGGTGTTGGGCCGCCATTACCGCGGCGTCCGACGAGGACGACGACGAGGGGGGCAGCTGTGACGGGAGCGGCAACCGTCGGCGGCGCTGCGAGTCCCTGTCCGACGACCCAGACGCGCTCTTGCCGCCGGTGCTGCCGATCTTGTTGAATATCACGTCGCTGAGCTTCTCGCCCGACACGCTGTTGTTGTCGTACTCGATTTCCGAACACGTGAACGAGTCGTTGCCGCTCTCGTCCGACGACGTCGACGTGCCCGTGTCGTCATCGTCGTCGTCGTCGTTCGGCCGGTGGTGCTGTTGCTGCTGCTGCTGCTGCTGCTGCTGCTGCTGTTGCTGGTGCCGGCGGAGGTGCACGTGGTCGTCCACCATTATATTGGACGGCCGTCCGCCACTGCCGCCCGTCCCGCCGGACACCACGTCCGCCGTGCTCCCCATGCTTGACGGCCGGCCGTGCTGTTGCTGTTGCGACTGCGACCGACCGCCACTGCCCACGCCGCTGCCGCCTACGACACCGCCGCCGCCACTGTTGCTACCGACCACGCCACCGCCGCCGCCGGACATACCACTGCCCGACAGGCTGTGACCGCTCATCACCGGGCTGTTCAAACTCCGTTCGCTGTTGCTGTGCATCGGACAGTCTTTGCTCACCACACCCGACGAGGAGGTGGCCAACAGCGCCGTTTGAAGTGGTTTACCGCTTATGTCCTGCACACAAAAACAATTGGCTGAGTTAATATCTTATTGTTAGCAGAGGTTCACATCACAACAGCAGGGGCGCCATTTCAGTTTTAAAATAGAGGGCAGTCAGATTTTTATGCAGGCAAAATGTATCCACCACCAGACCACGGTAATAAAAGTGTAAATGTATTATTTGTAGAAGTCTTACACAACCCTACACTCATAAAAAAGACGTAAAACGAGTTTTTTTTTCAAAAAAAAACCGCCAATAGGTAACGGTAGCTCTACAAGAAGAGTTCCCTTTTTTACGTTCGAGGCATCACGCCTAATGATGCATGTGAAATTTCGAAATTCAAAACTCACATTATCACAAACTTTTATTGCATTTTAGCTGTATTGGCGAAGCATACAATTGAGGCAGGCCAATATGATAAGGGAAAAAGTGGAGCCACCAATGTTTACTGCGATGCTTCAAGAGATGCCCCGGCATAAAGCATAATAGTACAATATACACTTTAATCACAATATGCATATTACAATACACGTGAGATAAAATAGTTTTTGTGTAATAAATAATATGAACACGTATAGGTATAATACAATCAGGATTAAAATTCTTTCTATGAAATATCCTTCTATGAGTATTACTCAAGAGTGATATTTTCCTACCATTAAAATTATTATATTTATTAAAAATTATATATATTTATTCTAATGAAATATTAATATATATTATAAATTAGATAGAAAATGAGGTATTGGTGATATTACTATAGTTAATTTACGAAAATGTCAAAAATTATAATTATGAATTATTATATATTTTATTATATGTAAGTACGTATTTATAAAATATCGGATCTGATAACGATGGTGAGTCTATACATTATTAAATATGTAAGACTAAAAAGTAAAAATTACGAAAATATAAGTGTAACTTTAAAGAAGTGTTTGTGACATTGACATATACTGATATACCTGTTGAAATATATTATATATAGAGACTATATTTGATATTTTATTTTTAAATGAATAAAAGAATCCGATATTATAAGTGTTAGGTATAGCTCCATTTTCAAGACGAATATGTGGATGGTGAATTTTTAGCAACGGCCTGTTTGGCCGTTTAATATAAAAATGTGATTTTAGTTAAATACTGTATCGTGTAAACTGTAAAGTATGAGTGAAAAGTAGGTGCATTATTAAATTTAATGATAGGTAGAGGAATATTATACCTCTCGGTAAATATTTTCTAGTGAATTTTTAGTTTCTAAAATTTAATAGGACATATACACAAAGAAAATTGTACTAGGTGTAATTAATTTCATTACACCAAAAAAAAATTGAACATGAACGGGGGGGGGGGGCTCTGTAGATGACTTATAATATATCATTCTATCCTAATAGATTAATAAAGAATATTATGGAATAATGATATAGAATACACCTGGGTACATTTTACTAAACTCCAGGACTCGTTATATATATATCAATGATTGCTTTCAATATTTTAATGCTGTGCGTTAAAATATCGCATTTACGTCATTGTTTACTACAGAAACTACACAGAAAATATTCAATATTGGTTTGGTTGGTTAGTTTTTTATTATTTTTATTTTTCGCTGATTTTTAATGTTCAAGTCCATTAGTAAAATAATGACTTAACTATATATTTTCCCGGACGTATTATTATTAGTGCAGTCTGTGCGTATAAATATACATAATATGTATGCATTTACACGGGCTAAAAACACTACGCTACCGCAACGGATTCCAATTAATTATCTCACCACTCACTTCGTTTCACATTCAACTATAATATGATAATGAGTGCAGTCAAACGCGTAATACTGGCGTGTAATGCGATTCCCGAGCATTAGTTATTTTATTACATTTTTGTTATTGGAATACATTATAAATTATATTAGGTATACGTAAAATATCTATGCATAATATTTTAATATATGTATTAGTATATTACTGTTAAACGATGTTTTTTACGTGTATATTACCTTTTAAGTATAATATAGGTATAATATATATAATTAGTTGTTGTACATCTTTGGTTGATTTTAATAGAAATAATTGTATATGCAATAATAAAACCCATTTTATACTAATATATAGATATCATCTAATATTATCCAAATAAAAAATAATTATTAAACCACGTTTCGAAGAGTAAAACAAATAATGACATGTCTTATGTGGTTTTTACTTGTTATCATTATTTATTTATTTAGTATACATTCAAAGTCCTGTTACCTAGATCATAATCTTACGTTCTCATGACTCCATTATACTACGTTTATACTATATTTATATACATACACATTACACACGCATGAACATAATATACGAGTATAATAAGTAGGTAACAACACAAAACCTGCAGTTTAACAATAAAGGTATATAAGGTATTATTATAGAATAAATTCTAGAATGGTCGAAAGTCAATAAAATAGAATAAATTTTAATTTGTAACAATATAGTCGTTAAATGTCCGTATAACCGGTTTGCTGAATAAAAATCTATTGTACCTATGACTTTTATTATTTTTTGAAACTATAATAATTTAAATAACAAATGATCACTTTGAATAGTATATACGTATTGTGTAGAACGATATATTGTGATTTATACTAAACATTTGTAGACTATAGTTGATAAAATTTCTATTTTGAGATCGCCATATAATTCAAATAAAAAATAAAATATTTAAATAGTTATATTTGCATCAGTATTCACTGGTTAACAAAAAATCTAAATCAAACCAAAAATCTACAAATAATATAATAATAGTGTGAACCAATTAGAACTAAACACTCGATCAAGCGTCACTATCTAGTTTTCATAAAGGACTTTTTATAACTTTCCAAACTTTCCGTAATTCAAAACACTTTTGATGGGTGAAAAATGCCATTTTCACCCATCAAATTTAATTAATTTTTTTTTTTATCTTTATTAATTGAAAAATTAACAAAAGTTTTTATTTAACAAGTACATAAAGAAATATACCCAATTATTCAATCGAATCAACAGTATAGGTACGCAGAGATCGTTTTTTTTTTGTATATTTTAGTTCGGTTGCGAAAAAAACCCAATATTAATCTAATAAAGCATTAGAAAAATGTCTGTTCTGAGGATCACACGAACATTAAACCAAACGTATCTCATAAATTAAGCTGCTCCCGCTAAATTATAGGATTATTAATTCCATGATGAATATATTACGTAAAGTGGCATAGCACGTCTGGATAAGTTAGAATAAAATAATCATATTGAAAAACTGCAATTTATTTATACTGGTTATTTTTACCGGATAAACACGGTTCTTATAACATGTTAAATTCATAATATTTAAATGTTTTTTCTATGTATAGTTATAGACTTATAGTTACCTAATATTTTTTATTAAATGGTATTTTTACTGTACAATAAGTAGGAAAACACAAATGTTAAATTAGTTTATTATGATTGATATAGAAAAAACGCATATTTTGGTACTTCTTTATCAAAGAATATTAAATTAGATATAATTTATACATGCGTACTGTTATCAAATGACTAAAATATCAAGATATATAAAATTAATTTCACTAGAAAATTCACTTTCGTTCTGAACACACCCCTACCAATATTATAGTTACCGTTTACATTATGTTTGTGTTTGTGATATATGTAGCTATTTTTTATTATTATTTTGGAATTGCGCGCCCGTTTGTGCAGCCTGTGCAGGTAGTGTTGAGCTGTGCCCATAGATATTAGTATAGGTCTATGGCTATACCGTGAAAATCCAACTCCAAATCACAACCGATAACTAACCGTTTGAGAGTTACCGTCTGAGAGTGCTTATTATATAGTGCAGTAGCGAAACGAATCTTGATCACCTCATCCAGCCGGACAACGCGTGCCGTCCGTTTATCGAGGATTACGCGCCGGTGGCGCGTCAAGGTAAGATGAACAAAGTCAATTTTATTATTCTCGGGTTCCTTATAGGAATAGACAGTTTCGTACATATTTACAGTAAATAATTTACTACGACTATAAGTAGATTTTGAAAACCCTGAGTAAACCTTAGTTAAATAACCGCGCATATAATATAATATCAATTTGTATAGAAAATATTATTATTTATCATAGATTTATTTTTGTCAGTTCAATTGTAAGCCAATGATATAGATTATAAACACATACACATCTACATAATATCTAAGTGTCCGATGTTACTGTTGCACTTGGTTTACAGCGCAGCAGATTCGAATATTGTATATGCCCGATGCCGGTGACTATATTGTAACAAATACCAAAAAATGTTTGGAAATTGGATAATAATAATATAATACAATTGTTTAATCAACCTTCAATACACAGTATCAATAATAAATAATAATAAAATAAAATTATACACATGTGTGATGCATATTATTTAGTATTTCCCAATCCCGACCACCTATACATTTAATATGTTAATAATTATTGTTTTAATATCATAATAAAATAATAAAAATAGATTCATAATTCATAATATCAAAATATTATAATAAACGCTTAACGCTCAAGCAATAGGATATTATCTTGTAACGGATGAGTGATGACTGATAGTTCAAATGTTCGAAATATTAAAATTATTATGCTCACGAATACTATTAATTATAATTTACCTAGGTAACTAAGGAAAATTTGACGTAATATTATTTTATTTATTTTTAATTAACTATATTAATTAATTTTATTAAGTGATATTACCTAACAAGTTATCATAAAAAAATCTTATACACGAGTAGTTATAACATGCTACTATTTTAATTAAGTTAAATTAATTGGTCAAGTATATTGCCGACAGTAAATTTGAAACATACTAAGAATGCAGACCCATCAACTACGGTGGCCCCTATAGTCTATAATGTCTTAATTTCTCCATTTGCTATTGAAAGACTTGTTCTGATTTAAAAACCAGTAATTATCAATAGTTGCCAGAAGAACGTTGATGTTTTTACAATTTAAGATAAAAATGTAATTATAATTTCATACCGATCCAAAACCATAAAAAATTTTTTGTTCAATAATTTGTTATTTACATTTATATAAATAAGCAAATTTATCTCCCATTTCCAAATAATATACTTCTAAATACATTTAGTAAACATTATTATTTACAATGAAAAATCTAAATAAATTGTTAATTAAAACAATAATTTATATTTTATAAAATAATATTTTTATTTTAGATGTATAAAATGTATCATTTGAAAATAGAATTTTTCTTTTTAAAAAACAGAACGTTAATAAAATGTATAGTTCATTTTTTCAAAAAAAAATCCCAACATAAGAACATAATATTTTTTTCTCTAGCATTGTTGTAATAAAACAAATTAAACGAAAAAAAAAAAAGAGTTAAACGCACATAAAACAATTGTGTAATCATTATAATTAATTAATCTATGATCCATGCAATTTCATGGTAAGTGCCAAATTATTATTTAATATTTATTATATATTTTATAGTTATACTATACGATTTAAAATTAAATTAGTCGAATGATGTTGTGTGATGTTACTGCCATGATATATTTTGTACTACGGAAATGGCAATATATGTGCAAATCATATTGCTATTGGGCATTGGCAGTATTTTATAAAATCGTTTGTACCATACGTTAGTAAAAATAATAACCTATTTCCTATATTTGAATTAAATATTTATATATATTGACACGCTCTATTAGTCCTTCAATAATTTTAAACGATGTGTATGGTAAAAAGTTATATTCTTAAAGCGTTCACCTCCAAATTTGTTCTAAGCATATTTTAATAGTAAACAATATAAATATTGATTTTCTAAGCATAGGTTCACTTCAAATAATTTTTTCTCTAACAAACTGCTTTGTTTAAACCTCAAATAAAAATAAAGGTTACTTACTCTCAATGTGAGTATTCTGGGTAACTGTTGACTAAGTTCACTGCTAGGACTAAGCCTAGCTAGTGGTGTGCTTTGGTGTTGCATATGATTGGTAGAATCCAACGGAGGAGGTGGTGGTGGTGCTGCTGACCGACTATCTCTGGAATGTGGTGATTGAAAGCCTGTCGCGTGTCGCATTTGTTTATGATACATGTTAGATGGCATCCCGGGACTAAGATGGGACTTCATCTTCCGTAAATTGTTTCCATCTCGGTAACCTAAACAATAATCAAAAGTACATTTTTTACAATAAACGTATCACCAAAAAAAAAAAAAAAAAATGCAGAACTAAAAATGAAAGTTATAATTATTATTATTCAAAAAAATGCATTATTCAGAATCAAAAAATAACGGCATTCGTTAAAATAAATGCATTATAACTATTAGCATATGTCTAAAGATAAAAATAAAAACTAACGTTCAAATAAATAACGCATTTTAATTACATAGTATAGTTAATGCAAAACACTTAACGAATGAGTAATGGCCAATATTTTAATGAAATACTCTAAGAGCATACTATTAAGTATAGTATTCAAACCGATTATTGAATTAAATCTGCATAGATAAAAGCAAATTTTACATATCATGTTTAAGTTAAATTTCAATAGGTATAATATATTAATGTATTATAATTTTAATGAAAATCTCATTTCGGTGTTTAAATAAATTATACTTTCATAGAGTTAAAATGGTTTAAATTATGGAATAATATAAGTCATGTATCAATATATAACAATTTTAAACACATACTTTTATAGTGATAAACAATATCTATATCCGACGGTGCTATGGAGCTTGCATTTTCTAGGTCATAGTGTTCTGGCATATCATGATCTCCGGTCACACTGTCGTGTTGATGCATATTTTTCATGTGCTGATTGAGTTCGTCTCTTTGTGGTGGCGGAGATTTTCCCACGACCTCCCTTTCGATTATGTCCGGTCTATGTGGCCTGTGTGTATCATTCATGCCCATGTCTTGGTCTTTGTAGCGCTTGGATAGTATTTCTGGTGGCACCATATGATGTCGTATCACATCTCCAGTTTCGGACATGAACGATGATACAGGTATTGTGTTTAGAGCTGGAGATTCAGAATGGAGACCACTTTGGAAATGATCTTTACCACTATCGGAATCTTTATCTCCTTTAGTTTGTCTCCGTATTTTAAACACGACAAAACTTATTGTTATGGCCATCAATAATATAACGAAAAACACAATAACCAACGTTATCCCGAGGCTAAGCGGATCAGTAACAGCCACACCAACTGATGCTAACCCGGAGAGATCACAATCGAATGAAATATTTCCAGTATGAAAAACTTCTGGAAATATACTCCCAGTACCATTAAACGGTTGAAGTTCTTTATTAATTGTTAAATTAGCTAAGCAGCCTGAAAAGCCTAAACAAATAATAATAAAAAAAATTAATATATTGCATTAATATTAAACTTTATACAAGTTTATTACGACCGATAAACATCAAAGATTTAATAATTTGATATAAGTTAATTACGTTGATTCCTAAAACCGCACACATTTGATAAAATACAGGAGAAAACTTCACATTTATTATTTTGATCACATAAATAAAAAATAAAGTAATGTAATAATAATAATCTAAATTTAAAAAATGTATATAGGTAGGTAGTATTCAA
Organism: Rhopalosiphum maidis; assembly: GCF_003676215.2. Taxonomy (NCBI): domain Eukaryota; kingdom Metazoa; phylum Arthropoda; class Insecta; order Hemiptera; family Aphididae; genus Rhopalosiphum; species Rhopalosiphum maidis. The sequence goes on from NC_040878.1 coordinate 43,098,336, forward strand.
ATTTAAAAAAAATTTAAAGTTAGATTGGCTGAAATTATACTTAATAATGTGTAAAAATGTTAACTAATGTAAAAAAATTTGAAATTGTAAAGTATAACATTTTTAAAGTTTGATTGGCTAAAATCTATTAGTTATTACCGACATTTTTTAAAAACTTAATACGATCTCCGTCTTTTAACAATTCTTTACAACATTAAACAAGTGCTCCTAAAAATCTTATCTTATCCGCTATATTTAACAATAAAAATAATGTGCGGTTTTAACCACTATAAGTTTACGGTATTTTGTTATACAATGATCGATAAAGTGTGCGGTTTTCGAATGCAACCGTTAATTAATATGATTTACTTAATGAGTTTTTATATTTTTTTTTCATAAATTTAACATAGGTAAAAACTTAAATTTTTTCTAACTGATTTTTCCTTTTAATCAATTATGAAATACAAATAAAGTTTCTAAATCATTTAGAAGTCCGGTTAAAATACCATTTCAAAAATATAAAATATATTATTTTTATATCTTTTAAACATACATTTACCTATACAAACACCACTATTACCAAGATCAAGTGGATTAAGTAAATATTACATATGTTTATATGTTTTACTAATTTTTATAATACTTCACACAAACGTGTCTACCAAATTACAAGTTATTATCGTCAAACAAATGTATATAAATATTTAAAAATAAATTTAAGGTAATTAAATTTATTTTTCAGCGTAACCTAGTTATTTTAAATACTTAACTATTAATATATATTTTAACTTAGATGAATTTGATTTTTTTTTTAATTAAAACAAAAAACTCACTAGAAATATCGATTTTTCCAGAGAAATATTCATGATCGACACCACCTAGGTACATTTTAGTTAGATATGGATCCAAAAAATCGTGTACGCTAACCGAATCGAGTTCTTCTCCAACCTTTTGGCCATTCAAAAATAATTTCAAGCTTTTAGCACCGATTACCATAGTTAAATTATGCCAGTTGCCGTCGTCTACATTTTTCTCTACCGACATATTCACTGTAGACGTCGAAGAACTTAAAAATGATGAATAAAGTAGTTTACCGTTTATAAGCTGAAAAAAAAATAACCATAAATATTTATATTAATATTTTTTAAATATAATATTTACTTTAACTAGCGTAAAATCTGAATTTGAAGCTGCAAGAAGTATAGTAGCATTTGATTTCATTGTTCTAAACATCAGACTAAGTTCTTTAACTGGGGTTACAACAAGTGAACTCCTCTTAATTCTAGACTCTTGTCGCCATACTGTTGTTCCATTATATATAGATTCCAATAAATGCATTCGCCTGTGCTTTTCTGTGATCTTGTACTCAAGGAACGACCCTTCGCCTAATGAGACTGGTTTGAATGCTTGAAAACAATTTGGTGATAGCACATCGTTATCTTCACATTTACACATAACCCCATTCCATCGATCCAAACAAGAAGATCCTTCACCACATAATGTCAAAGATTGTGCACAAAGGCCTTGTCGATTACAGAATGGATCGACAGCTTTTGAAGATATTGGGTTACTAAGATTCATACTATAACCATTGATGGTAACACTATGTACGCAACCAACAAAATCGTCAGATCTTAATTGTCCAGGTCTTTCTAATAAGGGATCAGCTGAAGTAACTCCACCAATCAACAAATTATTTCCATTAAAATTTAAAGTCCTGAAACAAATTTAAAACTTCTTTTAATATAAGCAATACAAATATTGTGTATTTATTATTGAATTAATACATACCCTACGGTTCCTGTGTTATCACTATAACATGACTTATCCGATGGTCTGCATTCTTGACAATTGTCTCCATTATCAATACATGACGCGACACTCAATGACAGAACTTTACCATTCCTCACAGCAGTTATCTTATACCACTGACTGTCAGCCAATGAAGATCCGTCACTTTTTCCAACACTTATCGCAGTTATAGAACTTCTAGCTCCACCATATGAAAACACGCATTTTCCTTCGATCAATTCAATTGCTATAAAATCTGATCTTCCTCCAACCTGGGTACCATAGTTGTATAAGAGTAAAGAGTCCGGTTTAGATGTAGAAAAAACAATCGTAATATCGTTGGTTATACTATCCAACGATGGAAATGACATATATGAATACTCGTTGAACCCAAATGATGACTTATCACAATGTCTTCCGTGCAAGCCGTTTGGACAATTACATTTATAACCCGGTTTCAAAGAAACACAAGAGCCTCCATTTAAGCATGGATTAGGTCGACACGAATCAGCTGATAACTCACATACATTTCCTCGATATCCTGGTCTGCACAAACAAAAGTATCCAATGTTGTCTTGAGTTTGCTTACAGCTGCCGCCATTCATACAAGGATTGTTGTCGCATTTATCGTAACGTTCTTTCTCACATTCTAGACCTTCTCTGTTTGAAGGACAGAAACATTGATAACCAATGCCTTGCCTTCTACAAGTACCTCCATACTGACAAGGATTTGGTGCACACGGATCTTGACGTTTATCACATTTCTTCCCTGCATATCCTTCAGCACAGGTACAAACAAATTCTTGTAAAATGGTAGGCGAAGTAAAAATAAAATCTTGAGAATTTGTTACGTGTGGTTCTTTTGATATAATTAGAGAAGTAGAACAATTTCCATAATTTTCACATGTATTCTTTTGACATGGTGAATAATCGAAGAAAATTGGTAGTCTTGTTGATTGTGCAATGCTATTTGACTTACTTCTTAACGCATCATTTACATGTTCTTTAGTCAAACCTCTAGCAGCTATTGCTACTTCAATACCGCCATCTACTTCGTTAATACTGTACAATAACGGGTCCTTATCTTCAAATGTTGAGTTCAATATATTCATAAGTTTCGTATAATGGTTTTCAATAAAATCCGAAGAAGTGATATTGTCAATTCTTGTAAAAACTGTATTTTCTATTATATTCTTATCGATTGTTTGGTATTCTACTTTAACAATATTAGTGACAGAATCATGCTTACCATCATTACCAGATACACGAAGTACAGTAACTGGTTTAGATATGCTATTGATATGTAAATCACAGAATTCGGGAATCAAAAAATCGTTGCTTGTTTTTTCGAGATAACATTTATAATCTCCCGTTGTATCAGGATCAATAGGTCTCACATCTGCAACTTTTCCTACAGGATATTCATTTTTTATTGAATAAACAAGAACATACACCGATCTCGGACTAGATGGACAGTCATTTTGATCTAAAATTATGACGTTCAACAGATTTTCAGTTGTAATTTGAGGAGAACCATTATCCGTAATCGAAATCTAAAAAATAAAACAATATAACAAATTATAGAAATTATAAACATCATGTTTTCAACATTTTTAGATCAAATGATGTAAATAATGTTTATATTATGGTGATAATGATTAAATTCAACACGAACTTTATTTTATTTTTCCATTATTTTTTATTAATGTATTAAATAATTTTTTTATTTAAAAATGGTGAAAAAAAAAAGATAATAATTATTATTTTTGAAAATCCGCTAATATGCAATTAAAAAACTATATATATTCAAAAAATTAATGATTTTAATGTTACTGGTGACAGCTATATATATATATATGCCAGTAGATATTTTATGCAATTAACATTAAATTTCCCACATATTTAAGTAACTATACTTTTATTTCTGTAAACAGAATTTTTTACCATTCCCATAAAATTAATCAGCAATTATTTTTATTAAAAAATGAAATACGATAATGGAAAAAATAGTAATACATTTATAAATCACAAATCAAACATTTTATATAAGCAAATAAGTTAAAAATTATAAAGTTTATACGAGTATGGTATATACTAAAGTAATAAATAAACGAGAAACCGATTATGACTTAAAAAAAAAAATGCATTTATATGCAAAATTAAGTTACAAAACTAGCTTTAAATTACAATATAATATTTCAGTTCTGTTGTTTACTCGGCTATTTTTGCGGTTATGTAAAACAAATATGTAAATATTGTAAATGCTATAAGTCCTCACCCTATTAATTATAAATGTGTTATTTTATTCCCTATTGAGGCTAATATAAATCGTATAAATTTAAATGTATTAAATGATTATTATAATACTAATTAACTTATTATTTCTGATACATACCACAATACTAAGGTTTGGTGTCTGTTCACGATCAATTGATCTAGCAGTTCTAAGAAGGCCAGTCGATTCGTCCAACGTTACAAATTCTCGATGAGGTCCACCAACGATTCTATACGTAAACGGAGCGCCATTTGGTGGTTGATCAGCATCAGTTGCTGTTAATACCATGATACTAGTATTAATTGGTTCATTTTCAGACACATATCCCACACTGTTGTCAGCGGCTAATACTGGGCCGTTATCATTAACATCAGTAATCATGACTTTAACTGTTGCACTTCCAGTCTGTGGCGGAGATCCTGTATCTACAGCAGCAACTATAATTTCATAGTAGTTGATAGTTTCCCTATCAAAATGGCCAACAGTTTCAATAGTTCCGTTTTGCGGATCAATACGAAATAATTTTGTCATATTGTAAAGTATAGAATAAGAGAATTGATTATTCTGCGGCCAAGCGTCTTTGTCGACGGCGTGGACAGTTAATATTTTTGCTCCAGGTCTAGTACCTTCAGAAACCAAGCACTCATAATATTCTTGATCAAATTCTGGAGGATCATTTCCGTCTTGGATTGATATTATTACTTGTGCTTCATCAGTGTCATTTCCTCTAATGCTACCGTCATTTTTCGCCAGAACAGTAAGTATAATTCGATTTTGTGTTTCTCTATCTAGATGTCTAGAAACTCTTAACAATCCGGTATTATGGTCAATTGTAAATCCTTTATCATTACTAGATCCAACTAAAAAGTAATAAACTTTACCATCACTTCCAGCATCTAAATCTGTTGCTTTTACTGCCCCAACGTTAACACCTATTTCCGCAGATTCGGGTACATCATAATAGAAAACCGATTGACTAAATGTCGGATAATATTCGTTAACACCTTCTATGTGTACGATAACTTTTGTAGTTCCTGATAGTGTTGAGTTTGGGTTAATAGCTAGAATTTCCAAACTGTAAGATTTTTCTTTTTCGTAGTCAAATATTTGTTTTGAGAAAATAGCACCAGATGTACTATTGAAATAAAATAAATTTTCTCCAGTACCACCAATTATAGAATAATTTATTATTGCATTTTTAGGAGAGTCTAAATCTTTAGCTACCATTTGTGAAACAAAGGTTCCTACTGGTGAGTTTTCAAGAATAAACACATTAAATAGAGTCTGATTGAAAGTTGGTGGATTATCATTAATATCAGTAAGCATAATAGATAATATAGCTTTAGACTTTTTTGGTTCAAATCCTGTGTCCATTGCAATGATATTGAGTTTATATTCTTTTATACGTTCAAAATCCAAATTTTGAGTAATAGTTATAGCACCAGTATCTGAATTTATTTTAAATTTATCGGATAGATTTTCAAACGAGTATCTAACTAAGCCATTTGGCCCTTCATCTTGATCTGTTGCTTTAACTGTTAGTATTGTTGACCCAATCGGTTCATTTTCTGGTACAAATACTTGATAACTTAATGATGAGAATTCTGGGTTAAAATTATTTTCACTAGTTATTGTAAAGGTGACATCAGTTATGTCTTGTTTTGGTGGCACTCCATGGTCTGTTGCTCTAATGACTAAATCATAATTTTTACTTAAATCTGTATTAGTCAATGTTTTCTTTAATGACACTAAACCAGAAAATTTGTCAACTTGAACCAGATCCGTTGCATTTCCTCCATATATGAAATATTCAATTTCGGCATTCACGCCCGAATCGTGATCAGTAGCTACAACTGTAATTAAAGGTGACCATATTTCTAAATTTATGGGAATTGGTGAGAAATATTTTTTCTTTTCAAACTGTGGTGCATTATTGTTTGAATCAATAACGTTAATAATAATGGAGCATTCGGATGATAAAGGAGGTTTACCATTATCAGTAGCTAAAACTGTTAAAGTATACTCATTTTCTGGAGATATATCTTTTGTTGAATGTTTGTATTTTAATGCACGTTTAGTAAATATATCACCATATATCGGATCTATAAAAAATACATCAGAAGGTTGTTTCAAATTAAAAGAAACAACCGAGTTAGAACCTTGCTTATCTCTATCTGTAGCAATTACACGACCGACAGTTGCTCCAATCTTGTTTGTTTCGGGAAAATTAAACTTGTAATTAGATTTTTCAAATTCGGGTGCGTTATCATTAACATCTTGAATTGTAATAGTTAAAGGAGTTTCAGCTTGCCATGAACCATCCGCTGCAACAACGTTAAGTAAATATTCATCTTGAACCTCGCGATCTATAGGAGATGCTATATAAACTTTCCCTGTGTCTGAATCAATTTTAAACATATTTCCTGGATTTTCAGTAAATCTGTAAGTGGCTTTAGCATTAATACCTATGTCTAAATCTGAACTAGTAATACCGATAACAAATGAACCAACTTCCGTATTTTCAGTTACATTTACACTGAATAAACGAGTAAATCGTGGTGGATTATCATTGATATCTAGAACAGTTATATGTACCATTGCAGTTCCAGTAAGTGGTGGAGAACCTTGGTCAATGGCTTCAACCATCAACGTATAATGATCATCAGTTTCTCTATCTAATTTTGTGTTGGTTACTATTTCTCCAGAAATTTCGTCAATGCTGAAAATTCCGTTTATATCGTCAACTAATCTATAAGTGATGATACTATTTTTTCCTGTATCTTTATCAATCGCTATAACAGTAATAACTGGAGTTGGAGGAAATGTTTCTTCTTGAATTGAAACGGTATAAAATGGATATTCAAAAACAGGTGGATTATCGTTTACATCAGTAACATTGACGGTTAATAACACAGCGCTTCTAAGTTTTGGTTCATCTGAATCTGAAGCTTCAATCCAAATTTTATACTGACTAGATTTTTCATGATCAATTCCATTTTTACCAATTATTACTTCTCCACTTACTGAATCTACTTCAAATGTATTGTCAAAATCGCCTCCTGCTATAGAAAATCGTAGAATACCTTTTTTTGATCCACTCTTTGGAGTTGTTGCTAAGATTCGTGATACGCTACTTCCAGGACTAGAATTTTCAACAATCGATATCTGTTTTGTTCCTAAATGTCGTACTACAGGAAAATCTTTATCTGGCCAAAGGATTACAGTCAGCTCAAATTCTGCATTTTTAGGTACTTGTCCTTTATCACTAGCTTCGATTTTTATTTTGTACTCCATTTGTTTATTTAGTTTTTGAATTGATTCGATAACACCAGTATTTTCGTCTATGCGAAACACGTCCATATCCCCTGATATTAAATGGTAAACAATTTTTCCATTGTCTCCAGAGTCTAAATCTGTAGCAGTTACTCCGAAAATAAATTGCCCTGATTGAGTTTTATCTGATACATAAATAATACTTTGTGAAGTTGAAAATATTGGAAAATTATCATTGACATCTTTTGCAAACACCGTTAAGTTAGCTACTGACGCCTTAGGTTCTGTCAAACTTGAATCTTGAGCTACTACCGTTAAATAGTAAACTTCATTTTCTTCCCTGTCCAAGTTTGATGATGTTCTTAGTATTCCCGTATCTTCATCCATTGTAAATTTATCTTGTTTATTTCCTAGTAGGCTGTACCTAAAAAAATAGTTAAGAATTTTTTAAAATAATTAAAATATTTTAATAACTTAACAAATCATACTTTATTTTGGCGTTCAACCCGATATCAGAATCTGTTGCTGTCAATTGAGTAACTGAATATCCAATCGGACTATTTTCGTCAATATATACTACGTAATTTTGTTGCTGAAACTGTGGACTATGATCATTAACATCCTGAACAATTACATGGATAAATCCGGTACCGCTTAATGATGGCATACCTGTAAAATCAGTCAAATTACAATTATTCACTGCAAAATTATTATATATTAAAAATTTACTATATTTTTGAATTTATTATATTTACCAGAGTCCATAGCTACTACAGTAATCAAATGTTCAGATTGAACTTCTCTATCTAAGCTTCTCACGAGATATATTTTTCCATTAACACTATCCACAGTAAAATATTCAGTGTCCTTTAAATAATATCTCACTCTACCATTATATCCAGAATCGGCATCTGTTGCTTTCACTATGGCAACTGGGAATTCTTTAGATTCAGGGATATATTCTTCAAGAACATTTATAGTGTAAGGAGAGTCTGAAAAAACTGGATAATTATCGTTTATGTCCAAAACAGTAATTATAACTGTAACTTCATCTGAATTAACACGGTTATCAATACCAACAGGACTATCTTCAGCTTTAATAGTTAGCACATAACGAGATTTACGTTCATAATTGAGATATTTTGCAACTCGTATTAAACCAGTGTCATCAGCAATACTGAAATCCAAATTTTCATCTCCGTTTGTGATCGTATATCTTATACCAGCATTAGCACCAACGTCTTTGTCAGTGGCAAATAATTGAATAACTGTGTATCCAATGGTTACATTTTCTGGTACAGATGAAGTATATTGTCTTGGATCAAAAATCGGACTGTTATCATTTTCATCCAAAATATTAACTGTTAATTTCATTATTGAATTTAGAGAAGGATCACCGCGGTCTTTAGCACCTATTTCTAATTTATAAGATGATTTTGTTTCTCGATCTAAAGAACTCGCTACACGTAGCACTCCATCGATGGATCCAATTGTAAATGTTTTTTCATCGCCAGAATTTATCCAGTACTCGACAAATCCATTTTTCTCTTCATCATCGTCTACAGCTTTAAGAACTGTAACTATAGTACCAATTTCTACATTTTCCATAACTGCAGTCACGTTTGGTGTAATCCATTGAGGCGAACAATCGTTAACGTCCTTGATTGTAATTGTCATCTATACGAAGGAAACTCATTAATAATTATTTAATACAATGAAATTATATTTCATGTATATAAATTGCTGTAGTGTATGTTACCTGCACAGTAGTTGAGAGTTCGGAAGCCGCCGGGCGTCCCCCGTCCTTGGCTACTACCACGAGATTATATGAAGCTACGGTCTCACGGTCCAAATTGCGATGTGGCCAAATAGTGCCATTGTCCGGATCAATAGTAAAATCATTATCTTCTTGGTCTATAGATTGAATTGAATATTTGATTTGTCCGTTGATTCCTAAAAAATGCAGCATGCATTAACTTATTATTTATCAAAACATGCATCACTTAAATACATTTTGTTAAATAAAATAAAAAACTCAAGAACAAATAAGTTCATTAAGGCGTTTTAGACTTTATAAAATAAAAAATAAAATAAAATATTAAGAATAAATAAATACCTAACTTATCGAGAAAAAATAATAAAATATATAAATAATAATTTATATCATACAAAATTAAACACGCAATCGATAATAATTTACATATAATTATTTTTATACCTGAACTTATGTATAAAACCCGAGATTGGTCAGTATAATTTTAATAATAGCACTTATTATATTTAATATATTATATATATATATATATATATATATATATATATATTTACTATTGTTGGGTATATATAATATATGTTTAGAGAAAATAAGTTTTTACGAAGTCGACACTCGACAGATCGAATTCATTATCGGGTGCATGTCGGCAAGGTTTGTTAGAAAAAATATGTTTACTAATAAATTATAGAACACGTGTTTCCGCAAAACACTTAGTTATATATATATTTATATTATATATACAATATACATACACAAATACACGTGCACGCACGCACGCACGCAATATTATGCATCGGAGTAAACGTTGACGGTTTGTTAAATGTTTACCTGAATCACGATCTGTTGCCATCACCGTCGCTACGATTGTGTTGACAGTAGCGTTTTCGTAAACATCCACATTGTAACTATTTGTCTCAAACACGGGTGCGTTGTCATTTTCGTCGATAACGTTTATATACACCGTTACGGTCGAGGACAACATTGGCTTTCCCGAGTCCTGGGCTTGGACAGTCATGATGTAGTGCTGCACCTGAACAACGCAAACACACCACATCGTTATTATTACAATATACAATTTTATAACATATCGCACAAGTTTATAATAATGTGAAAGCGGTAGCAGTTTGATAAGGTGGGCTTAGTGAACAAAAGCCACAACCACTCCCTTCAAATATTTGATTTAGCCCACCCGATTAGGTTATACAATTTATCAGTTTTTTGTTTTTTAGTTTTTAATTTTTAGTTCACTATATATCAATAAACTTTCAGTCTTGTCAGCAGATCAGTTTTCTCCAAAAGTGAAATGACGGTGTAATTCATTAGTTGGTTAAAATTGACTTGAATACTCACTTCTTCGTGATCCAGTTTTCCAGTTAGGGTAAAAGCTCCCGTGTGCGGATCGATGTTAAAGACGTCGTTAGCCCAGTCACTGATCACTGAATACGTAACAACGCCATTGACGCCTTCGTCCTCGTCCACGGCCGTGATGTCGCCGATTTTTGTGCCCCTAGACCGGGACTCGCTCACGTCCAGCGAATACACGCTCTTGGTAAACGACGGCGCGTTATCGTTAGTGTCTAGAATCTGCAAATAAGAAAAATATTTTAAATTTTAAACATAATATCGAGAATACCAAAAATAATTTTATTCGATGACATCTCGATTATGTTTTATTAATCGTTTATGATAATATTATATTATATTTATGCTGTTGTACGAAGCATCAATCTGACTCGTCAAAAACGACTATAACTTTACTATGATGTACCTGTTTTTCTATTGTGTACAAGTAAACTAGATTAGTTTCGCAATAATATTTTATTTTTAATTTCATTCCTATAATAAGAATTTTGACACCGCAGCATGGACGGTCTATGATAAACGTACAAGGTGTAAAATTAATGCATAATACCAAGTTAAAATATTATAACAATAAACAGAGTCGATAAATATTATTTACGACGTGGAAGGCAGTACAACGCCACTACTATAGCTCGAACGATTTAAATAAATATATTATAACTTACAAATCTAAAATTAAAAAAATATTTCATGTCTATTATGTAGAATATAGCTAATGAAATACAAGCGAATAGCCGGAGATCGCGTGATGTTTTAGTATGATTGTATTAGATATAGACGGTATAGTAAATACAGTAAATGTACGGCACGTGCTGAAACGTCTGCAGTGTTGCGTTGTTGCCGAGGGGAAGAACGTGTTTGGTTAAGAGCTGCAAAAATGTTAAACGTGGCGAGAAAAATCGACTTGACCGTTTGGCATTGATACGTTTTAAGTGCTTATATCGAGTATAATAATTATAATACTATATTATTTTTAATTCAACTCGAAGTGGGAAAAAAATTATCGATATAATTGTCTAGGTATCCTAATTAACTGAAACTTGTAAAATAAAATGTGTGGTACAATTAAATTATTCGTAGTGTTTACCTATTATGCGAGTATACGAATATAAATAGATTTATTTATATTAAATATATAAAGTAAATAACATCGCGACTTCGAAACAACGATTTAAATACCATACAGTTAGATATATTATATTGTTTCCGACTATAGGGCGAGGCATTTGACTAACGTGTACGGTGTACCTACACTTTATATTTGCATAAAGAATACGCATAAAATTATTTTGTTTAACCGGATTATGATTGACAATAATTTACAACAATTTCATTGTACTTACGACGAACACTACGGTCGTGTCGCTGTGGTGTACCCCGTCGGATACCCGTACCGGTAGCACGTGTCTGGGGCTGGTCTCTCTATCTATGGGCTTGCGCACGCGAACGTTGCCCGTGTACGCGTCCAGCAATAACGGTGAGCTACTGCTGTCGTTTTCGCCGATCACTGTATACGTGAGAGTCGAATCCAAGTCAGGGTCGGTGGCTTTGAGCGTGGCGACCAGCGAACCGATCGGTATCTCTTCGGAGATCTTGTACTCGATCGGGGCGCTCGGCCACATCGGGCGGTTGTCGTTTCTGTCCAAAATCTTCACTTTTACCTGTGTGAATAACAAAAAAAAAAAAAAAATCAAAACAATTATAACACGCGTGAGAGATGAAGATAATACATTAATACGCATATATTATAAATGTATTGATAAATTGTATAATAATATGCATTAAACATTGTACGTATACCTATATAAAATATAACAAATAACACATAAATCATTGGTACACGTTCGCGAATCCACTCATGCGTAGTTGTCCGTACGGGAGCCGAAAATTTAAAAAAAAAAAAAAAACGCTAATTGGCTCCATGCTATACGTTTTTGTTCCCATAATCTCGCCCAGGTACGTAGATACTCGTATACGTATATGCGTACCATTACATATATTCAAATCGATGTTATCTTATTAAAATAACTTAACGCATTCCGGATCATGTTCTCAAACACCGTATATTTTCATTCAATGGTGTTACTTTTTTTAATGACCCAAGCAATTGCGCCAGAGCATGACGACCAGAAAAACTATCCACTGTTCAACCGTTTAGGCACCGCCGCCACGGCGACCGTGGATCTACGTACATCCTTATGTAAGTACGTATATAATATACATTATACATAATGCTATATAATTTAAGAAAGAAATATGCTTATATAAATTCCAACTAATAGAAATTATGGATTTTTGTTTTATATGTGTAAATGTATTTTTATCCACAGACATAATTTTAAAATAAATATGTAAATGAACAACAGCCGAATACTAAAAATATTTCTGAATCCAAGTAGGCATTGGTATTTTACAGCACACGGTATCAGCTATTCAAATATTATCCCAGACCCTGGTAAAACGAATTTTCTTTGTGTTAAATAATGATGTGTAACGAATATTTAAAGTCATTAAAAATTAGTGTTTGTATAATTAACAGTAATTATTTAATTTACTTGTTATGGAAATTATTAAATTAAAAGGATTAAGGGGATTTTTATACAATAACAATTTTGGTTTATAACATTCCTAAAAAATATAGCTGTATATCTACGGTCTGTTAAGATTTTATTTTTTTATAATATTTAGTTACGTTGTATTAACAATTTTTAAATATATATAAATATTATTATTTTATACATTTATTATTGCTTGGCTAAGGATTTCAGATTTGCATATGTAATTTTAAAAAAAATCTATCCATACTATCCATGCATGATATACTATGTATCCATAGTATAAGTTCATTAAAGACGTTCTGTGTAAATAACCAACACAATTATTATTATTATTTCATTGGATTACTTGATATTTATTTTTTCAGGTTCAGTATAAAGAATAATCTAAAAGATAAATTATTTTTTCACCCTAAAAACTAAATTTATTATTTATCATAAATTTATTTTATTTAAATTACCTACATTTTTTATTGCGACCATAACGAATATGTGAGATCTATAATTTTGGACTTCACCTAAGCAAAATTGTATTATGATTACCTACTATATATAATATATATAAATATACCTGTATAAATATATATATAATATATATATAATATATACCTGTATAAATATATATATATATTACAATAATTTGAGGGCTTGACAGTTTCAAGGTAAGACAGCGTTTTTTATTGTACAAATTGTTGTTAAAACCTGTTTTCCCAAATAAATCCCACAGTAAGTCAAGTTTTACATTAACAAAGGAACAAAATAATATAATGTTTTAAAATACTTATACACCACATGATCTTTAACAAATTTATAATTCTAAAATCATTATTAAGAAATAATGTTTATTTATTCATAAACAATTATTTTATATAATCGTTATAATAATAGTTTTATTTCCGATAAGACCTAATGAAAGCATAAATGTATCAGTTATATTTCACACTTGAAATACGTTATCATAAAAAATAAGATGAGATATGATGTGTAAAAATAATTAATTTTAAAAATAAATATAAGTAATATTACAGTTATATATGTTTGGAATAGAATTTGTTATTATTATTATTATTATTTAGAAATCAATAAACAGTTTTATTTTTTATTCGAGCGTTTTTTTTTTTTTTTACTGAATTGTAAAAGTGTATTGTACCAGTATTATGAAATAAAGGTACTTAAATATATTATATAGAAATAGAATTTGAGAAAAAGTAACGTACAGGCATTTTTTGAACGGATAAAAAAATACATTCTTACTGAACCGGTACATTGTTATTTGGTATTTTTAAACGAGTCTTTCCGCAGGCATCAAAAAAGAGGTACAATTGATGTTAATTAGTTTACTATACCGAAATGGATATACATTTTTTTTCTATGGGAATTGTTTTTTTATTTTTTTTATGATATAGGGGTAACATGTTTATCGGCGGCGGTTAGTTAAAACAAAAAAATATATGCCTTCCCGTAGTTGTACACGCTTTGTAGTCTGTAGACACGATTAATTGTAGCTATTTATATAGGTATCGTGTATAGAATAACGACCCAACACAGGAGATTGGTTGTAAAATTAAATAATATAATACGAAACTATTTATTTTGAATTTATTAAGGTTTTTAAACATTTTTAAAAATATTTAAATAATCGTCGTATTGATAAAGAATTGAGTAGCTCCAATTCAAAACCATATTTTAACGGCATGAGTAATAAGTTTAATAATTTATAATGTACATCAAAATACTTGATTGCAGATATATGAATTCTGCTAAGACGCGAGTGATCGTTTTATTTATTTATAACAAAATGCATGCTCTCAATAGAGTAGTCTCGAACTATTAAAAAACAATCAAGAAATCAAATGATATAGTTGATAGGGCTATTAAATTTTAATGGTTATTTCACTGTTGTGTAAAGGTGCTCCTGGAATTAATGAAAAATATACGTGCTTGAACAAAAACAAATTATACAGCCCAATGGCCGGACGAAGTACTCTAGCTATATGTAGGCTGATATATTTATATCGACCAAGAATCAAATACATCGCATTCAACCGTGAATAGAGAAGGAAAAAAATAAATAAATTTTTTGACACATATAATTTTCTAATCCAAACGCCAAAATCGTTATTCATTTAATATAGTAGGTGCAGTGTGATCAATAACATGTTATCCGATTTAATCTGGACACAATTTTCGTGAATATGATCTCGTATCTTGATTGTTCATTTCATTACATTATAATATGTATACCTACACTTTATTAAATATTGATATAAATAATAGATCTGTACACGTATATCACGAATAAATCGACAACCGGCCTACAAATTCATACTAAAAACAAATAATATAAACAATAAACACGTAATCGAAATCGAAATCAATATAATATATTTATATACATATTATAGATATATACATTATACACCTATATATGTGCAATTAATATTTTTCGAATTTTGATTACATATTATATTTATTTCCTGGTGATAGTCACTCAATAGTCGGCACTCATGAGTGTTGATATCTGATACGATATTAAACAGATTCTAAACCGTATTGAGTAATTATTATTCTGCTATTACTATTGTCGTTATATATTTATTGATAATATTAATAAGTGTGTAAAATTTAATTAGAAATGCACAAATAATTATTTATCACGCGATATTTTTATTATTTACAGCCAATATATTTTATTTCAATTTATAGTGAACAAATGTGAAAACCAAATTCAATGAACACTTACAGTGATCAGCCATAACAAGTTGACTATAATATTTTCCATAAAACTTAGAGCAGCTTTAAAATATAATCCGTGATTACAAAAAAAAAAATATACCTAGTTAAATGGGATTTTATTAAGTTATAAAAAACCTGTAATGTCTTCATTACTTCTATAAGAAATAAGAATACGTACATAAAAATTGAATTTATAAGTATCATTTACAGGGAACTTCATACTTTATAATTTATGTCAGGACTATCCCAAATTAGTGTCATTTAATGCAGTCATACAATTGTTGTATAAAATCTAATAATTCTTCACTATTCAGGTTTATATTTTACATACCTATTATGTGACAAAAATTAAAGTTTTGTATATAATTATATTACAAGCATAAAACGTAAACATTTTAAATTAATAAGTATTTCTAAATTTCTTACAAGTAACTACTTTTATTTTTTAACAATCTTGTGATAAAAATATTTAAATGTAAATTATAAAGAAGAAATGGGATAATTCGCAATCAAGAAATGAAAAAGAAAATCTGTTTTTGTTTTATAACTACTAATTTGATGGTTATTGGTGTATTCTATAATGCTATATAATCATACTATTCATACTTATAATTAAATACTATATTTTAAACTTAAAAACAATAATTATATACATTTCAAATTACTCTTGTATAAAACTCTATTGATGCCACATACTGATGGACATACTACATCTATCTACGCGGGATGAAGCCAAAAAATAAAATACAAATAAAATTCAAACCTCCCAATCTATAACTCTTCGTATTAATTGTATATTATACCATACCCTTCATACCATACAAATCTAAAAATAAATAAAATACAAATAACTGCCAAAATCCTATATTAATGATTCCACTTTTAATTAACAATAATCACTCATATTCACTAATATTTGCTCTTGGTTCTAACATTATTCTTGGTGATCCTTTTCGCAACCTAAAGTAAGTATAATATAGAGACTTAAATCTTAATTAATTTAGATTTTTAATAAAATCTATTCAAAATCATCACAAAACGACAAAAAGTGTCACCATCATTGAATATCCGCGAATTCAATGATTCCATATCTGTCCATCTCATAAAGAATCCGCATACGTATGTTTATTGCAATTTGTAATACTTAATTATAGATAATAAATTGTTTGTCTTATTTAAAAAGTTTAAAAATGTTTAATATGAAAACAAATTTCGAAACGATATATTATATCATACGAGTGGAATTAGTATATTATTATACTATAGTAGATTTAATTGTATTTAATTTACTAGCAACTAGTAATTCAAAGTTTTTTAATTGTTAAGAGAAAATTTCTAAAATTTTAAAATGAAACTTAAACATCATGCACATATTTTATGGTTTTTTATTATAATTAACATAGTTTCTTTGACATTGACATCTAATTTTTATTTTTAAGGTATACATTTTTTTTTGACATCATATAACAATAGATATTAATGCATTTTTGATGTAATACTTAAAAAAAATTTCACATTTTTGAAAATGTTTCTTATAGTATAGCATATTATACTTTATGATCTGTATAAATATTAAAATCTATTATTATATATTTTTTTAATATTTTGGAAAACATTTTTGGGAAATTTCTTTTTGAAAGCATATATTAACAATAATAAATAAACATCACTATTAATTGCAACCAATTGAATTCATATAAAAGTGTCGTCAATTACGCAAACAATTAATAACAACAATAAGGAGGACGTACGACAACTACTACAATGTAATTAATAATAATTATTGCTTTCGTTCGAATATAAAAATCAAAACAAAATAATAACATGTGTCGATACAAATTAGAACGGCGTCTTATTTCAAGTCTTAACCTTATAAAACTATATCGTTTATATTAGCCCGACACTCATGTAATAATATTGTGTTATGTGAGCAATAGTCATTATTGTAACCTATAGGTAACCTACCTACACCCGGTCACAGGTATATATACTAAAAACTAAACATTGTATACGTTCACCGTTTGCGGAGGAGCCCACGCAATTTACTATTAGTAGCTGATAGGTTAGTACCTACAACTGCCGATACGTATAAGTACGAGTGTACGACTATACGTATATTATGCACTATTTCTATATAGTTATATCATGTACTACTACTACTACTACTACTACTATACTGTATTAACTAATACACTATAATACATCTGTACTATAGTCTATAATATTATTGTTATAAAATAAACGTGTAACAACATTAAGATATCGTCAAATATTACGCTTTTACTATGCTGACCCCCGCACACGGTTCGAATATGTATACATATATATATATATATATATTATAATATTATGCACCAATATACAATATATCGTTTATATTGTTATTAGAGTATTGTATATAATCCGCAGTGACAGTGGTCTTTTTATATATATTTATATATATATATATATATATATATTCCAGGTTTTTCTTCCTGCCGTGAACAATGAGAGTAACCTACACACACGCGCGCACTTATATACATATTATAATATTATATATGCCGCACTGTTGCGGCGTATTGTGGGTACCTCTATATACTGCGAGTTTATATGAAATATTCATCATTGTAGCAGGAACCCATTATCCAATCGGCAAAATACCTCCAACGGGATTCTGCCGTTCATATACATATTATACGAGTTACACATATAGCGGTCACTGTTTTTGTATGCCAATTATTGTCACTTGATTTAATTTCAATAACCAATATAATATATTATTATAATGCACGCGCGCGCGCATGTGTGCGTGCGAGTGCATGTGTGTGTGTGTGTAAACTATAATGTATACACGTACGTACGTGCGTGTGCATATGATGCGTATATGAGATGGTATGTGTACAAAATAAAAACCACAATAAATGCGAAAACTGCATGCCGCCGGTATTATAATATTTAATAGCCAACCGATACGAACCCATACAATTATTGCACTATTAATTATGATGATTAACCACAGTTTTTATTATTTTTTTTTTTCTTGACGATACCCGTATAATACGAAAAATAAAATAAAAATATATATTATATGCACATTCAGCGAGTGTGTGTGCCGTATAGTGGTCCTGTTTCTTATAAGTTTGAAATCAGTACCTTTAGGCGTATTTGCGGTTTGTAGCGTGCCGTGTTCGCCAATGGGGAGCAAGAAAAGGGAAATATTATTCAGACGCTATCGTGAGAATGTGGGCGTGTCCTAAATGTTGAATCTATTCAACTCCTTGTGATTAAAATCAACGTCTAGCCCCGCTTTTTCAATGTTATCATATAAATCGTTAAAATGAAAAACGGAATAATTGTGTCGTTCTGCAAAAGACTCGCGGAAGTAGTAGATTCTTACTATTTACCGTGTAGGAAGGAACGCACGTCGATTTTGTAAAAAAAAAACAACAAATTTTTGAATTATTTTTCTCAGCCTCTGTACGTATACGTATATATATATGTAATTTGGTTTTTGAACTTCAAGAGTGCTCCGAGCGAGTTACTTATATAGTTATATTCTTATAATATGCCTTAAATATTTTCTCAGTTGACTCTTTTATAACATACGCGACTATAATAAAAACACAACAAAATCTTCAACTGTCAGTTTAATTTATCATTATATAAGTGTTTCCATGTACCGATACTATCTTTTAACTATACGCTAAGAAGAAACCAAATATGCTAAACCCTAAAATATATGTCGGGCTGTTGCGCAACTACTAAATGACCGAAAGCCGTGCAATCTTTTTTAGTAGTAATTTTTCTAATTAACTCCGCGGTTTGTCAATAAACATATTTTACATTTATTGTTGCACTAATCCAATACAAATGGTTAAAAACGATTTTTATTAGACACTCCGATTACGATAACTCCAAAGCACTCTCAAGCACATTAGCATACTGATATCTCTATATGCATTATTGTACGCGGTTATAGAAAGACGATATTATAAATTCACTTTTTTTTTTATACAACACTATAATAATACTAACAACATCGGATACGCTTTTAAATTATACATTTCAAAAGAAAAGATTTATTTTATAAAAAAAAAACACGATATTGTGTTTTATATATTTTATAGTTAAGTACCTATGGGTATATTATACATTAATATACCTATATATTATATTAAATATTAAAAATAATAGTAACATAAAAATTATAAAGAATTATTCAAATTTTATGGACATGCAACCATTTTAACCGTTTTGTTGTTACCAATAACATAATACTAAATATAATATAATAAATTCAATGAACGATACAAACATTTTTAATTTTAATATTATATTATATCCGTATACGCATATTATACCATACACACACCATCAAATAGTTACATTTATCTAAAATATATATATATATATATTTAATTAAAACAATTAAGATAAATTATGTACCTATAATAATATATACAATAAACGTGTGCTTCTTAAAAGTGAATTGAAAATAATATTATTTTATTATATATAGACAGCCTTATACAGAAAATATCATGTTGAGTAGTATAAAATATAAAAATAATAAAATATTTTTTAATTCGATCTAATACACTATTGTATAAATACAAGCATTCGATTTCTAATGGTTAAAAAGAAAAAAATTCAAGGTGTTTTAACTCCTTAAAGGATAGTCATTTACTTTCGGAATTGCGTATAATAATAGTTGAATCCATAAGAGGATACTGTACTGTTCATTGTTCACCTTCGTAAGAAAAGTTTTTTTTCTGTACAGATGTTGAGTATACTTTAACCATATCTATCTGACAAGTTATATAGGTATACGCATTCCAATATGGCAGTTTATGCAATTGACAGACAACTCCAATATGGTCGTATATTGAGGGAGGGGCTTGGGGGGTTAACACATAATTCCTCCTAAGTTAAAATACCCCTACATTTTGATCAAAATTTTTATTATTTGACAATTTACAAAAAAAAATCGTATTTACGCGCGAGCCAAATTTTCAATTGAACATCTGCTACTGTTGGAATTGTGTTTTAAACTCTTTGTGTGTAGGTATTTTTATAGTCCGCCGCGTACTCACACAGCTGGTAGAATAATATTGCTATTGAATAGGGGATTTATTCCCTCAGTCACCTCGGCATTTTCAAAGGCCGGATATCATATATCAAATAAACAATTGGGCTTACAATAACTTTTTACACCTGTGATAAAATACAATTTTAAAATCATATATGTTAAGACTATATTTTAGGATTAGACATTAGAAATCGATTTTGTTGTATTCTATAATGTAATATGAGGCCTTACATTATACAGAACTATAAAATATTATATAAGTATTTTGATAGAAATTTAATATTTTATTTTACGTTAATTGCTTTTAATCAAAACACTAATTTATACAAATTATAGGAAATATATCAAAATTTAAAATTAATAAACAATTATAGCACGACCAGGCATAAAAGATAAAAAAATTGGTTTTTAACAGTAACAAAATTATTGTGTATAAAACTACTTATATCATATCAAATAATAAATTAATTCGTTGTTGCAGATAATCAAAATTATATCTTTTTTAAAAACAGTAAAACCATATTTTTCCAAAATGTCTTAAATAGATATGTAATATTCATACAATATATCCGTAATATACCTATTATAGTGCATTATAAACTAGAAATTTAATATTCTGTACATTTTTCTAATTTGTAAGTCAATTAATAAGCCAGTTTTTCTATACGATTTATCTGCAGATGAAAATTAGTTGTAAATTTAAATAGTATGTTCCGGGGATCTGATCGTGTTAAAGTCAGAAAGATAAACGATGCTATTAAATTTTACGATTAATTAAGGTAAGGAAATGCCGGTGACTATTCGAACATAAAAATAGTTTTAAAATATTAACAAACGTTAACAATTATTCTTCAAAAGTAAACTTAATTTCCGATGCTTTTGAAATTATATAGTTTATTAGCTAGTAACATAAAAAAACCATAAAATCATAAATTCTTGTACACCGTGCCAAAATAATATTAGTCTTTAAAAGATATGTTTCATGGTTTTTATAGACGTCATGTAAACGTCCCACACTCACACACATAGACTGTCAGTTCGAACCTTGACATTTTAAAGTTACACGGGTTTACACGAACAAAATGGAACAGTTATCCAAAGGATTAGCCGACGATAGTTAGCTATGCATATTCAAAGTTATTTTACACGTCCACTTTTCTAGCATGACGGTACTCCGTCTGTAGGCCGGTTTTAGAAATATTTGTGAATATTATAATATATTATAATGGTGCTAACGTCAGTTCGCTAAATATATATATATATGTATCGTCGGCTGAGCTGTCCGCTTTGTATTTAATCATCCAATGGGTTTGCGTCGGGTTAGGACAACTGACGAAGTGGCTGAACCACAAGATTGGGAGTTTTATTCATTCGCCGTATCTCGCGCTATACAAAAAACACATTAATTCCTCGACACCGTAGTACAAATAGGGTAAGAAATAAACAGAAAAAAATGTGTTTTTTTTTTTTTGAACATAAAGAACGTGTTCAACATGTTTATAAAATTACAGTTAAAAAGGGTTGCGATTCTCAAAACTCCGGCAGCACAATATCATAAATTGTCAAGTAAATGTTTCGTTGTTTGTTTAAAGGTAACCAATAAATGTGATAATGACATTGATATTTATGACATGTAATTGTCGGCCCAGTAAAACCGTATTACCTGTTCCGTTCCGTACAATGTAAATAAAACGGATTTCGGAGGAAAGGTAAACGTATTATTTTTTAAATAAGAAACTGAAAGTATAATAATAGGTACTCAAATGTTAAACAAATAGAAATACATGAATACAGAATATCCTCCTACATACGTAAAAAGATAATTTTACTATAACAAAAATAAATCAATGTAATATTATTTGTACAAAAAACACACTGTTACGAGTAATAATCGACTTATATGTTCTTAATAAATATTTATTTTTTTACATCCAAGTTTTCGCAAATGTTTATATAACTATTAGCTAATATTATTAAATTATATTTATTTTATTTTTTTTTTTTGAAATTTAAACACGTATTATAATTTAAAATTGATTTATTGAATACAACTTAAAAAACAAAAAAAAAAATCAAACCCTTGGATCAAAACGTTCTTAAAATAATAATAACAATTAAAAATATTTTATTAAGTATGGTTAATCGTATATGAGAAAGAAATTTCTAAATACGATGCAAACTCATTGGCGATATTATATAAAACAAAACTCGCGTAATGAGAAATGACATAAAAACAATTATGTCCCACTCGACTCTCCCTCTCCATCAAGCATACAATACTTTCTTGCACAGTAAACCAGGTTCGCGTGTTACGTACATTCTATTGTTCCAACCAAATTTCAAGACTTTAGCAGCGGACCCCCATTGCCCGTCCCCTACACACACCACGGGAATAGGTAACTCGTCAACTACTACTGATCCACTTTGAACTCACCGCGGTCTACCAAAATCCGGAATGCCTAGCTAATTGCAGCCTAGCGAATCGAATAAATCATATAGTAAGCGAACAATAATAACAATAATGATAAAGTTTCGGACGCCGAGACGCGGAGTAGAAGAGCAGCAGAAAAAAGGAGAAGGAGAAGTTGTAGAATAAAAAAAAAAATACCTGAATGTGACCGGTTTTCGGTGTCTGCGATCCAACGTTAGTAGCATAAACGTGCACAACGTACTGGTCGGCGCCACCCTCCCTGTCCAGCATCGCGGCCGTGTAAAGCACGCCCAGTTTAACGTCTACGGAAAACATCCGATCCGCCTGCCGCCCGTTGAACCCGGTCACGTTCACCACGTAGTATTCAATTTGCCCGGGCAACGGGTCCATCCTCAGCACGCTCGTGCCCACCGGTTCGTTTTCGTACACGGACCCTTCGTAGTCCCTCAGGTCAGCCAGCTTATCAACGCCATCGGTGTCCGTTAATAAAGTGATGTAGGCGTCGGTCGACTTTCGTTCCGACTGCACCGCCTCGTCTGTGGCGCGCACCGTCAGCTTGTACGACCTTTCAGGCCGGGTCAACTCGCGGCGCAAACTGATCGCTCCCGATGTCCGGTGTATGGAAAATAGTTCCGAGTCACCGCCCACCATTTCGTAGGTGACTAGGCCGTTTGTACTGGTGTCAATGTCCCTAGCCAGTGCATGCATGATAAGCGCACCGGCGTGCTTGGCTCGTATGAGCCCGGTATCCACAGAAACGAACACGGGAGCGTTGTCATTTTCGTCATCCACTATGATGGTCACGGTTTTTTCGGCCGACAACCGAGTTTCCACTGGCATGGCTTGGTCAATTGCCGTGACGGTCAGTCTATACGTATCCACGTATTCCCTGTCGATGGGCAACACAGTGCTAATCACACCCGTCTTTTCGTTTATTTTAAAACTTCGTCTATCGTTATCCGGCTGTTGTTGTGTAATAGAGTAGTGTACTAGACCATTTAAATCTGAGTCTGGATCGTCGGCGACCACATGCACTATGGACGTGCCGGGTTCGAGATTTTCAATAATTTGTCGTACTATGGCCGTACTCGGGAACTGAGGCGGATTGTCGTTACAGTCCAAAACAGTCACGTGGAAAGCTAGTGCGGATGACAGCCTCGGGTTGCCGTTATCGTAAGCCGAAATGTTTAATACGTATGCGCTAATGTCTTCGTAATCAAGTCGTTTGTGCAAATACAATACTCCGGTAATAGTGTCGATATGAAATGTATCTCGTCGATTACCAGATACTATAGAATACCGAACTTCACTGTTAACCCCCAAATCTGGATCCGTAGCACGGAATCGAACTAACTCCGTGTTAACCGTAGCGTTCTCAAAAATTGACACGCCCGACGGAGGAGACTCGAATTTTGGCGGGTTGTCGTTATCGTCCAACACTTCCACGGTGACTGTTGCCGAAGCGTTAAGTTGCACTGTCGTACCGTTATCGTGTGCAGTAACTCGCAACATATACAATGCACGCGACTCCCTGTCCAAAAGCGCGTTGATTGTAATCATACCAGTTCCATTATCAATTCTAAACTTGTCATCATCTCCATCCTCCATGGTGTAATGCACAGCACCATTTTGTCCGTCGTCTTCGTCAGTTGTGTACACCCGCAACACGTGTGTACCGACTGGTGACCCTTCTGACACTTGTACTCGATAGGGTTGTCGGAAAAATCGTGGTCGATTATCGTTAACGTCGTTAACGTAGACGTTTACCTTGGTTTTATCATAAAGTGGAGGTTTTCCGTTGTCTGAAACTGTAGCTTCCAATGTTATAACATTTTGGCCTGTAGCCCGGATCAACTGTTCCCTGTCAAATTCTCGTTGAGTTCTGATGAACCCGTTTTTCGGGTCGATTAAAAAGTCCGTTTTACAATTTATCAGAGAGTATGTCAATTCAGCGTTTCGACCCGTGTCCCGGTCAGATGCCAATAATTTGCCCACAAATGTACCGGCGGGTTCATTTTCGTTAATGCGAAAATCGAACGTGACATTGGCAAATTCCGGTTTATTGTCGTTCTCATCGGTGACGTGCACGGTGGCCACGACAGATGAACTACGAGCTGGTGTGCCGGCGTCTCGGACTACCACAGAAAGTGCGTAATAATCTCTACTTTCCCTGTCAAGACGATGTTTGATGTACAACATTCCGTCCGGAAAAATTCCAAAATTTCCTTCCGCGTTTCCTTCTTCAATTGCGTATGATAGTCTAGCATTGGAACCATAATCTCCGTCCGTAGCTCTTAAACCGAAAAATCTACTATTAACGGCGGTAGCTTCGGAAAGTGAAGATTCGTATGAAGTTTGATCGAATACAGGAGTGTGGTCATTTACATCTTGAACAGTGAATAGAACTACATGTTTGGCACTAAGTGGGGGATTGCCGGAGTCAGTGGCCATAATTTCGGCGGCTAGTACAGTGCCTGGGGCTGTATATACCGGCTTATGTAGATACACGATTCCGGACGATTCGGTGATACGAAACAGGCTGTCAGGTTTGGATACCAATCGGTAAGTTACCCGGCCATTCAACCCGACATCCTTGTCCTTAGCCCTTGCTACGCACAATTCTTGACCAACGGCAGTATTTTCATAAAGGTCCACTTCATCGATTACAGTTACAAATGTAGGTTCATTGTCATTTACGTCCAAAATAGTTACATTAACCAAAGTAGTACCAAACTTCAGGCCGGCCCGCGCTCCAATACGTATACTGTAAAATGATTGATTTTCCCGATCGATTTTTTTCCATGTCGTTAAAATTCCGTTTCGATCTACTCGAAAGTTTCCATTATCACCGTTCAGTATGAAATATGCCACATCGGCCTTAGTTTCTTTAACACGAACCCGACCCACTTGTCGATTTGAAATCGGGTCCTCTTGGCCACTGTGATCTTCGTAAATTTGAAACGAATATCCCTCACTCGTATCAAACTTGAGTGTTTCGTCAGCATTTTTTATTATTTCTACAGATGCATCTTCAGCAGCTCTCCGACCATCTCTATCTACAGCTGTCACGTTCAGACGATATAAGGATTTCGTTAGGTCCCCACTGCTCTTCAAATATATTGAACCGTCATGTGCGTCTATGTAAAAAAGACCAGAGTCGCCACCATTAGCTAATCTATATTCAACGATAGCGTTTTCTCCTTCATCGATATCATATGCGGACACCGTAAGAAGACTAGTGCCGGTCGAATGATTGTCGCCAACAAACGCTACATATTGTTGTGGGTAGAATACTGGATCGTTGTCGTTGACGTCCAGCACATCAAGTATTACGGTAGCTGTGGACGATTTAGGCGGAGATCCCTGATCTTTAGCTAATACTTTGATTTTATATTCTAGTACTTTTTCTCTGTCAAGTTGTGTTTTAACAGTTAATTGACCCGTCAACGAATCGAGCGCGAATGCACCCTTATACTTATACTGAACTTCGGGATGTAAACTGTATGACACGCTACCGTTAGTACCTTGATCGTGATCTGAAGCCGTCAACATAGCTACTAACGTATTTTCCGGTACATTTTCCAACATTTTAACAACAATTAAATCCTGTGTAAACTCTGGACGTTCGTCATTTTCGTCCAAAACTATAACTTTTAATTGCGTGTACGCCCACTTGGGATTAGGACCGCCGTCTCGAGCTGAAATCTTTAACTCCGCGGCACCCATTTGTTCGCGGTCAAGTCGCCCTTTGAGCGTTACTAGCCCGGTATCCGGATCGATGTCAAACCATCCGAAAGCGTTACCCGACACAATTGAATAGTAAATCTGCGCGTTTATACCGGTATCTTCGTCAGTGGCCGTAATGCTTGCCACGTACGTGCCCACCGGCGACAGTTCGCTTAGCGTCGACGAGTATTCACTCTTTTCAAATACCGGTTCATGGTCGTTGATGTCATTGACATATATCAACAGATATGCCATGGTGATCCTGGCGGGGGTCCCTTTGTCACTGGCCAACACGGTCAAATTGTATTTGTTGATCTGTTCTCTATCCAAAACCCCGTGAACGCGAACAATATAGAAGCTCTGTGACGATTCCAATCGGAAATGATTCATCTCGTTGCCAGATATAATTTCTACGATCGTTTCGCCATTGAGCCCCTCGTCGGGATCCATGACAGACACGGCGGCGACCACCGAACCGTTGATTGCATTTTCATCTACCGTTGCGTACGCCGCATTCGATGGGAAGTACCGGAATCTTATGACCGGATCATGATCGTTGGCGTCGATCAAGCTAATAGTGACGTACGCCCGGCCGTCTTGTCTAGGCGATCCGTGGTCTCTAGCGTGCACGGTAAACACGCAACTCTTTGGACACGACGCTCTCGGCTGTTGGGTGTGCGGACAGTTCTGTTGTGGACAGTCTGGGACCTCCGTCGTGTATATAGCACCTGTTTCCGGGTCGACGCGAAATCGGGTGTCCGAAGTTTCTGGCAAATAGTATACGATCCGACCGTTTTCGCCCAAATCAGCGTCCGTAGCCGTCACCTGTAACGCGAACGTACCCGGCGGCGCGCTCTCGTTCAACCACGCACTGTAATCCGTGTGCGCAAATACTGGCGGGTTGTCGTTAACATCCAGTATGGTGACGTTGACCGTCTGATAACCGTATCTGGTAGGCACACCACCGTCACGGACGGATATGTTGAGCTGATAGAACGACACGGTCTCCCGGTCCAGTTTGCCGGTGGTCTGCAGGTACAAATACGTGAGATCGCCGCCAGGGTTGGACGTGACGTCCAACCGGAACTTGTCATCCACGTTGCCGGCAACAATCCGGTAATCGGACGACACGCCGTTGGCGCCCGCGTCCTTGTCCGTAGCCGTGTCCAAGAGCACCTTGTTGTCTGGTGCCGCACTTTCCGGAAACGACACAGATATGACGGGCTCCGGGAATTCGGGTGCGTTATCGTTAACGTCGGCCACCACTATACGCACCTCGATTGGATAAGTAGGCTGGCTGGACAGCACGATCAGGTCGTACCGGTCATTAGGCAGCGATTCTCTGTCCAGTATCTGCGCTGTGGTTATTTCGCCGGTGGTGGCGTTCAGTACGAATTCGTCGGACGGCTCGTTGAACCTGTACACGAACCCCGGCCTGACCGGTATCCGCCCGACGGCAGTGCCTCTCGGCTGGCCCTCCAACACCTCCAGCTGCACCCGAGCGTTGTTGTCCACGTCGCCGTTGACGCATGCCACCGACGACGGTCCTACCACCAACGCCAATACCGCGCATATCGCGACGCGCCATGACATTGTGCGAGGGATGACCCCTTTCACAACGTATCACCCGGTCATCACACTCACGCGCGCACGCCTCTAAGTACGAACGCTCTCACTTAGGTACCACATACTTATTAACAACTACACTCACTGCACTACCGTAATCCATGTGCGGCAACGACGGTGACGATCACTGCGGTTCGAAAACGATGCGACAAAAGAGTGTACAATATACGATTATTAGTATGAATAAAACGTAGGTACGCGCTAAGGATAACCGAGTTTGAAACGTGCAAACACGCGAAAAAAAATACGCACACACTAACACTAGCGAACGGTTAAAAACGACAAAAAAATTATGTATAAATATAAAAATCTAAAAATCTAAAAATCACGACTCGTCGGACCGTTGCGGAGATAATTCGTAAAAATCGCACCCCTGAACTGTACGCGAGGGGTTGAAGAAGTACTACGGCAGACCGACGATTACACGCACGCGGTATAATGACACTACTACTGCACCACGCACGTATCGCAAAACGGAACGGACGAGAGTGTGCGCGTATACTGAAGACTGGTTTGGTTCGGTCGTCGGATCAGCGGCGGCGGCGGCGGCCGGCTCAGTCGGATCCGAAGTGGAAACATTCTTTCGGTCGGCCCCCTTCTGCGCGCGTTCCACACTAACCCCGCCGGCCACACAGCCATACTCATCGCCGCCCGCCCGCCCGTGTCAGAACCGTGTGTCCTCCGACCCCCGCCGACCCGACTTCGCGTTCACGCGGCGGCGGAGAGCCCGTTTTTACCTGTCAAGATTACCCGCCGCCGGCCCTATGCCTGCGTGTGCGCGTGTGTGTGTGTGTGCGTGTGCGTGCGAGTATGTGCGCGCGTACCGTAGTTGTACACGGGTGTTTGCGCGCGTGAGTGTCCATGTGTGTATGCGTGTATGCGAGTGTGAGCGAGTGCGCGCCGGTCGGTCGGGCCGGTCGTCGTCGTCGTCGTCGTCGACGGCGGCGGTGGTGCTTGAGTATTTTACTGCCGTTCGGATATACACGGCCCGGGTTCTAGTTGAAGGTATTCAAGATGGCTGCACCCCGTTCGCCACTCGCCCACCACCGGATCGCTCATATTATGTGTGTGTGTGTGTGTGCGTGTGTGTGTGTGATGATGACGGGGGGGAATCGCCGTGCCCGCGCCCGCGCTCGTTTCGTTCGTTTGCCCGCGCGCTCGCGCCCATTCATGCGAGTGCGTCCGCGCTTTGTGTCCGGTCATCTTGCACTATTTATTATTATTATTATTATTATTATTATTATCTTTTTAGAAACGGCGGTGGCATCCGAATTAAAATAATATTCATATTACTGCAGATATAACCGAATAATAATAATGTTTCGCGCATCATTTGTTCCATTTCAGCGCGTCTGTGCTCTATGCGTTACAGTCGTCAATCATCGTATACGCAATATTATTATCATAATATACCTTTCGCGCGTATAGTAATAATATTAATAAAAAATAATTACATTATAACATTATACGCGTCGTAGCTGTATTATCCGTAATATTATTACCATATTATATTATTATTATGCCGAGCGTACATACGTCCCATCGGCGACGACGACGACGACGACGATTCGCCACGCTGAATACGGAGAACACGTCATTTTTATAGTGAATCTATAAGCGAAATCGGATGTGCACAATGGGCCTTTTTTTGTAAGGCGTCCGAGTGTGTACCGTACTGTCCGCACGCTACAACGACCACGAATAGAATACCGAAACCGTGTACCTGATGGCAATCGTAAACGATCAGAAAAATCAACGACCATAATCCAAATAAAAACAATAATAATAATTGCCGAATTCGATCGGAAAGATATACACACCTGTCTTTCGCCTGTGGTCCACTACAGCAGTCAGTTCCCTCCTCTCCCACCCCCCGAAGCCACTGCCTCCACCACCGCCGTTTCCGCCGCCCAATAAACGTTTATGGGTGCCGACCAAACCGTCAATTATCGACGTTTTGTTTTTAATTTTTTTGTGTTTTGTTACGAAATACGCGTGTGCGCGTTTAATATTAAACATTTTATTTTTTGTTATACATGGTTATCGAGTTATTATATATCAATATAATATTATAATATCGACCATATTTTCGTTTATAATTCTGTTTTCAAAAAAAAAAAAAAAATCGTAAAATACATCGGCGAGCACCGTCCGTAATAACTTCGACGACGAATTTTGATTTTTTTTTCCACGGTATGCACGCGACGTTCATGTACATAGAAAAAAAAAGAAGAAAAATAATAAAGTAAAATAATAAATACACGGCAACAATGTCGTCCACGCAGCAGACAGATGGTGCCTATTCAATATTTTGTGTCCCATCTCTCTTAAGTATACGTATATTTTCTGTGTAGAAGAAAAAAAACACGTTGTTTGTCTATCAGGTAGCAGCAACAGCAGAACGCGGTTCTCGAGTACGAATCCGTGAAGAAACGTGTGGCCGCTTACGCGCCGGGGGTTACGGACTCTCGTAACGAGCGTTGGAAAAATTCAACATCCAACGATTTGTACCCGTTTGCTCATTTGTCCGTCTGGCATTTAGTACACGCCGGGCCTGTTGAAGAATCAGCTACGAGTATAAATATTGTTTATACATCCCGTTTAATATGACGTCAAAACGTAATGTCCGATGTTTTTAGCTCGCATCTGGATGGTATTTTATTATTTGTAAATAATATATTTTGTACTTGATTACCCGTTGATATAATAGCATTTCGGTAGGTAAATAGGTGAGTGTAGTATCCTATACAATACGTTGTCAGTTGGACGACGGTCGAGTATTAATGTTCACTCGGATAATTTTAATGTTATAATAAAGTGGTCCATATTTATTGGAAAACTGATTAAGCACACAAATATATTTTTTAATTATTTAATTATCTATATAATAATAATATTGTTACAGATAATATGTATTTGTTAAATTGTATTTATCAATCATGACATCTCACGTGTTCGATCAGGTTTATTGATTACACACTTTCAGTGGTAATAATTTTAAATTAATTAACAATTTATTAATCACATTTTTTGCTTCCTAATAAATAAGTCGTAAATATATTATACATTTATTTAGATGCCAATAATAAGTTCAATAATAATAAATTATATCTGGTAATTTTGATGTGATACTAGTACTAAATTAATTATTATCTAATTATTAATACCTCAGTTTCAGTGCTTCAATCGGTTTTTTTTTATTGTAGGGTAACTCAAAATAAAATAAAACGAAATATTAAACTTCAAAAATTGATAACATTTATAATATACTGGCATACTGCAATACGTAGAATATTTTATATATATTAAATATTTCTTTATTATTAAACTACACACACATATTATACATATATATATATATTCAATATATGCAGGACACACTTCAAAAGGCTCTCAACAAAACTTAAAATATTATCAATCGTAATATATATGATGTTTCTTAAACCTATTATGTATATAAACTAACCAAATATCACGTCGCCCGAATTCAAAAGATTTTGATTGAAATTCAATTTTACGTTTCATCGTGAATGAATTGTAAACATTATTTTATGACCAGCATGGAACCCCCAAATATGTCAATTGCATGATGTCCATCGTTCGATGTAGGTACGCATAATATAGGTGTGTATACATAAAATATAAGAATAACAAGCATATATAGGTATTAGGTACTACTTGATGCCATAGTAATAGGAAAATTTGTACTCGTATATCCACGTAGGCATATATATAAGTATATATATAATATGTGCAGCAATCGTAGGCCGTAACGAGTGTTTGGAAATTCAACATCTAACCTTTTGTACGAGACTCGTTTTGTTCATTTGTTCGTCCGGTATTTGGTATCTACACGTGACCGGTTAAGTACCATCATACAAACATTTTAGAGTTAATCGGTTCGATTATTTATTAGTTTCTCATTTTTATGCGCAGTCTAAATTTACCTTGCATTCTAACAAGTGTAAAAAAAATTTAACTTGCCATTTTTTGGTTGATTAATCGTAATCGATTTAGATTTTTTATTTTATTTTTAATGCAAAAATAAATATACATATTATATTTAAGCGTATTCAAATATAAAAGCGTAGTCCTCGTTGCGGATGGGACAGTGCCAATACAAAAGACATACACATATTTAAATAAAATAAAAAATGTAGGTAGGTATAACTGCACATACATATAAATATATAATACATAATAACGTACAGGTACAGGTTTCATCCGAATACTGTGCTCCTTATTTACACGAGTTTCAAAAGACTGCTATTATTGTAGGTGGTTCTTTTATTCTTCGGTGTGAGTTGAATGAAGATGTCATTTCAGCGTGTCTACTGATTGACATGCGTGATATTGTCACTGTATTTCCAAAAATACATGGTTTTGTGTGTAGTTAAGATAAAACACTATTGGACATTTGTTATAAAACATAAAACACGTTTAACACTATCTAAATGTCTACACGGTTGATTAAATAAATACGGTACACCTATACGATATATAATATTGATTTCACTTATACAGACAAGACAATTGATAAAGAAACTATACCATATTGTCTTAGATTAAATTTCAAACTTTTAATATTTTATATTCGTGGTATACTGATATATAATGCATAGAATTATAATTTATAACTTAAATTCGTTGTTTCATATTTTTTTACAAAATTACAAAAATTAATTTTAATTGTATAATTCCTTGTAATCATTGAAAATAAATAGTTATACAGTTTTAATAAGGGTAAATATATTACTTATACATTTTAAGTCTAACAAAATATACATTATTATAAAGTAGCTAAATAGACACTATTTTTAAAAATTAATTGTTATCAATTGAAACTCATATTATATTCTGCAATATCCATCCATACGTTTTAATACTAGCCTAGTATTTATAATCAATAGTTTTAATAAGAGGTTATTGTTAATTTAAAAATTTAAACGACATTAAAAATTAAAATTAATTGTTACCATAAAACAGATTATAGACGAATTTATTTATCAACATTATCTGTGCCTGTACGTTAGTTTAAAGCATATCTTTCAACAATAGATTAAAAACATTTTTAAACTCAAAACTTAAATGAAAATTGAAACATTATAAAAAACTAACGGATAAAAATATAGATAGAGGTTAATACTTTAAATTTAATAATTGTTCAATCCGCTCTAATATTAAAGCTAACACTATAACAGTATTAACAACATAATATTGGTTATAATATGCTAAACGCGAGAGTAAAAACTGCAAATATTACACTAGCATCATTAATATTGTTGTATTTTACAAATTTCAATCGTATATATTTTTAAACGATCAAACTGTAGATCTTCTAGACAACTAATCCGTGTATCATTATGACCTGTTAATATTTACATTATTTACAGCTATGAGTCACATCCATACATTATAATTTATTGAAACAAAGAGCTTAACTTAACTTTTTTATTATAATATATATATATATATGGCCACTGGCCAGTGAATGATTGAGTATTTTTAAATAAATGCTATTTTGCAGTTTTGCTATATATATATATATATATATATAAAAGGATATACACGGAACATGGACTGGCTCTCTGTCGGAACATACTAGTTATATGGGTATAGGTAGGTATCTATACTCTCTTTTATTTTTGACAGAACAACAGGAATGCATAATAATACGTGGGCGTTATCATTGGAAAGATATTACGAAAAACACAGCCAAATGGTCTCTGAATGCTTGAAGCATTTAAAAAAAACCGTTAATATATTATATTCCACCGAATGCCCGGCACTGTTATCAAACCTTATCTTTATAAATCTTTCTTTATAGGCCATTGTGTTTTTAATACCATCTGTAATTTTTATTGATCTTTTCATACTAGCTATTAGATAATATTAATACCATAAATGGTTTTGATGAAATATTTATGTTTTACTAATTATTATCGTACTTATATAATATATATGATTATAATATTTAATTAACATTAGATACAATTTAGAGCTCCGGGGTAACTAAATAATGTATTTTACTAAATATTTTAATATGACAAACGATTGATACGCTGCAGTGAATCAGTGACATATTTAGTGTTTACGATCTTACAATGGAACGATGTGGAATAATGTAAACAAATAACTAATAAATGATCACCGTGGTTTTAGGTACTTTGGAATTAATTATACTTACCAGTATATAAAAAAATAACAAAGGAGATAAAACCACATCATCCCCTGTTTAAATATGAGTCACGTTATACGGTATAGTGTGATGTGTACATATAATAATAGGTATATTATACATTTTGTTATTAGTTATTAATTTATTACTTTTTATATTATATAGTATTATACCCAACGTAGGTACACAAAATATATTGTAATTTATACATTATAACATTTTAACGTTTATTTAAAGATAAATGTACTTATTACTTTCGTAGTTTTTAAACTAATGTTAAACATCAAATTTTATTTTGTTTTATATGTTTAATTATATAATTTAATGTACACATGCAACTAAAATAAGTTAAACCTTAAACTATTAACATAAAACCTATAATTCTTCAAATAAGTACAATATTCAATAGTGAACCTTTTTTTTTTATTTACAATTTACTGTCAGTAAGAATATAATAATTGAAATAAAAATTAACAAACCTTATATTATTTCATTATGATAATATTACATAATGCATAAAATCGCAATGAACCGTGATATCATGATAGTACCTAAATAATTATGGTAAAATATACTATAATATTAAAAATTGAAACAACAAAAATGGTGAAATAAATATTTAAAAAAACACAATTAGTATAAAATGTATAAGTTAATCAAAGAAAAATAAAATAATGAATATTCTTATTACTAATGAAATCATCGAAAAAATTATATTTATTACGTATAAAAAAATTTGATTAAATGTTTAAAAATTAATTTGTCCATATTAATATTTCGATATCGCCAATATCTCCCTAAAAACTTTTAGATCATGTCTCCACAAGACTACACAAGTTTCTCAAAAACACGTTTTAGAAACACATCAAATAAAAAATAATCATATCCAATAAAAACGCTTATGATGGTTTTAGTCATAGCCCATAGCTATTGTTTAACATCGTAGAATTCCTGAATATTTAATTTCTAAAACTAAAATTAAATGTGTAATGGAAATATGTTTATTTTCATACTGAAACTTACTAACTTAGTCAGATATTTTACAATTATTTTTATCGAAATTGTAGAAACATATCCAAATTATTCATCTAAATAAACACCTACGTATTCTTTGTTGGATTTATTAAATCTATAAATTAAAATATTATTATAGCTATCTAATAATCTAATCATATTTCAGACATTACAGTTATAATATTTAATATTTCTATTTTTAATATTAACAACTAATATTATTAAAAACTATTGATAAGGAGTATAAAAAAAAATTGTAAAAATTTATCATTAATAGAGAACCTCTAACAAACCGATCATAATGGTCACGTGAAATAAGATATAGACTTAAATTTATTTCATTGAAGAAGCCCTATTTTTATATAATAATACTTACATTATAAGTGGTAAAGAATTGTTAAAATACAAAATAATCTATTACTATAAAACGACATATTATGTAAAACAAAAAATCTGATCTAGGACATTTGCTATCACTAACTCTTCCAAATAATAAAAAAAAGTACGGTGATAAAATTATAAATTATTATCATTAAATTATAAAATGTATTAAAAATAGTAACAAGTAATTATTTATAAAAAATAAATTATAGCTTATTGAAGTTTATTTTTTGAAAACCAAATTTCAAATCTTTAAATATTGAGTTTTTTGTGAAAAAATAGGCTCTACCGATTAAGAAGATACAAATGGGTCTCATCTTAGAGCACGGAGTATACAGTGGCATATCGGGCATGATGTAAAGTGCATATATCCGGTACGCATACCTATGAGACATAACAATGTAAATATACAATATACATATTACACCTACCTATACGAACTAGGGAAGTCATTTTACTGTATAATTTTAGATTTTGAATGTACCTCATTATTGAGAAAATCACTATTACATCCATTATGAATGTATTAAATTTGAATCCAATGATAATCATTGCATACTATAACCAAATTTTAATAACAGACCGTACGTTTAAGTATTCTATAGTGTACGTCGCATGAAAATTGATATTAACTATTAATTTAACAATGTACACAGTTATATATTATAATATGATTTATATGCTATTATTATAATTTATTTCAAAAATATATATTGCGTACACACAATCATAATTTAGTGTATGTCTGTATAGGTATATATATAAAGTTAAATTCTAATTATTATATTTTCATTATAAAATACTGAGTTAAGATTGTAAGAAATATCGGTTTTAGACATTTTAGTCGAAGTAAATATGTGATTTTATCTTGTTGTACCTACTGCAGTTTTTCGATTTATGAGTACCTAAATATTATAGGTATAATACCATAATTCATAATATAATTATATAACACTTATAAAAAATTAATATAAGATTAATACCATAAAATCACTGAGTACAATCTTCATTAATTAATATGAGATTAAAATACACAAAAAGTCAAAAAGTTATAAATGTTAATATTTATGTGTTATAACTAATAACTACTATAAATATATTTCCTTTTGTATAAATCAATAAACGAGCAATGTACTTATAATATGTGTATTATATATTGTATTTCTGTGTACGCCATCATACAATATTCTTGAAGGATAATTTTAAAATAACTATTCATTGTATATATCTATAATTATATAGATTAAAATATTTTAAATAAATAAAGTTCAAAAACTTAAACTTGTTTATGTTTAAAAAATATTCGAACTAAAATCAAAACGAGATAAAAGAGTTAGATATAGATCACTATTGACTACCCAATGTCGAATAATTTTATATTAAAATATTACTAAATCATTGCTTTCAAAAATGGTTCAGAGTAGAGTTTGATTTACTTGAAAACTTTAAATTAATATATATTATATATATACTAATTTATTTACATTGATATGAAGTAGGTACATAGGAGATAGGAATACTTCGGACTTTCATAATTTCATCGTTATTTCATTTTTATTTTTCAGACTAATATTATAACAATTAAATATAGTAATAATATCATCATCATACAGCTTGTAGTATAAATAGTATAATATATTAATATTGTTAATTTTTCATATGAATATAGGTACTCATTATAACATTTATATTTAAATCGAACCAATACATCAAACGAATCGCATTTTTATGACAAAGGATAAAATTCAATTATTTATAATTAACATCAAAAGAAAAACTACGAGATTAACAAATTATCATAAGTCAACAAGTCATTTGTTAACTTTTAATAAATTAATTAAAATAATTTTCTTCGAAATTAATATTTATATATTATATTATTATATATTAATATAAATGTATAATATATTATTTTGATTTTTACGAAAGAAAATAATATCGCGTTCGAATATGCGCATCTTATAGTTTAGAAGTTATCATATGGATACAACAATAGCTACATATTATTTTTGAATTTAAATTTTAAATTCAAAACCTATAGGTCCGTTCGTCTCGGTAAGTGGAATAAAAATTCACTCTCTTACAATATTCCATGACAAAAAAAATAAAAAACATAAGTCTTGAAAATCCGAATTCGTCACAGACACGAACCTTTCGGTATGGGTCAGACGCGATCCCCTCTGCTGCGCGTATTCTACCCTAACATTCTAAAGAACTAAACTCAAGGTGGTCAGAATGTCTATTGATGCGTGTGGGGAATATTTTTACAGCAGCAGTGCTGTATGTATGTCCTATAAATAGCGTAAATTACTTCGATCGTAAGATATGTTGTACGTATAGTGTATCCGAGATTATTCCTCTGAGCATTCCCCGAGCTATCATACATAATATGTAAAAAATAAATCGTGCGCAACACGATACACATATTATGTAGGTATATATAAAAAAAATTTATCTAAAATTAACAAAATTTTCCGCATGGAGATTGCTCCTAATTATCGAATCGCCCGGAGCGATTTGTGTGGAAAAGAGCCGGTAATTAGCGTGACACGACCGGTCGGCTTATAGAGCAACAATATAAAAAAAAAAAAAAACAACAAAAATGGTAGACAGAAATAAATTGTTTAAACAAAATACCAATTGTCGAATGTATTTGAACATCGGTGAATAACGATAAGATATTACTTATATTAACAATATTATCATTGATTGATAGTTCACCGTGAATCGTGATGCGAACAACAATACACTATAACCGACATACACGTGTGGGTATATATACTCTCTCGTATTATATACGTCGGTCCTGGTTAACGATAAACATGATCAGCTTTGGTGTGTACTTTTTTCCGTGATTTTTACTGCATTAAATATTATTTTTATATTCATGCGAATAACGTTTTATTTGACAACAACAATCGTTATTTTACGTTGTTTCGGGTGCACCAGCACCGATGGACCTGCACACGGCGTGTACACTGAATCACCCAAAGGTGATTGACATGCTGACGCTAAGGTAATGATTATATTCAATTATGTTAAGAGACTTTTATGTACTTACTACTTGCGAAGGATTAGCGTATGTGTTTTGTATTCAAAATTCCAGCGGATAATTCTCTACATTTAAAAATATTTATCTCTGTTGCGATCTGTGGTCGCCATCATAAAAATAATATGTAGGTATCTTATACACACGAATATATAAGCAGGCTGCAGGTAGGTGGTACACGGGCTTCGATCAGTTATGATATCGTGTGTACGATATACATAATATTATTATGATGTAACATACTTGAACATACAATTTAAACATAAACGTAAAAATCTCGGCATTAAACGTCTGAAACTACCATTGACCGTTTATTTGATTATACCCTTTAGAATAATTTAATACATGTAGGTATACAAAAAAAAAAAAAAAAAAGCACCGCATCATGTTTTACTTACGGACGACATAGTAACAGTAACAATAATAACAGTAATAAACGTGTGTTTTGGAGCTAACATCCAATGATACGTGTATCAGTACGATGACAATCGCTTTACCTCGCTGGCCGCTATAATACGCATCTACCAATAATGTATAATCTCGATTTAAATTAATTAAAGCGTTTCAGATAAATGTGGTAATATTTTCGTAATGATAGATTGATTAATTATAATTTATAATACAAAACCCGTTAAATTAAACATGCAATATTATATGAAGGTGCCTTTTTGAAATTGTGTGTTATACCATTATTACCAAGTACCTACACCATTCTATACCACATCCGCGGCAATTGGCTTATTATCATTTATCGTTATTGAAACGGGCCTATTTCAAATATAAATTTAACATTATAGAATTAATAATCTGTAACTCTAACTAAATAGGTAATATTATACTTGTTATCTACACAAAATAAAGTCATATCGCTCAATCGCTGATATTGGCAGGTAATACCTGGGAGGTATCTATATACCGTATTAATATTTTATACAAGTACATGTTACATGTTTCGTTCTAAAAATAAAATAACAATTTTACTAATTCGACAAATTATTTACTAACTATGTAAATCGAATCACTAAACAATAATTTAACACGATAAAATTAATCAACATTGTATATTAATTGTTAATCATAAATAATAATTTTGAACAGTTTGAATATTTGTATTTAATACATTTAAATTTAAAATGAACTCCACTACAAAATACAAATAATAAAATGTATTGAAAATTTTATAAAATCCAAGATGAATTTTCTATTGAAGAACTGAGAAAATTATATTAAAAAATTCGCTTTGTAAATTTAATTTTCTATATTATTAATTTAATCATTTTTTATATTAAAAAAAAAATAACTTTTATCTTAAATTCTGTTTAAGTATCAAAAGTTCTAAAAGTGTTATTTTAAAATCACAATTTAATTTTTTCATGCTTTCAAAACGCCTGATTAATATTTTAATTGTATTTTGGTCAGTACCTAAACATTATAATCGTAATTAACTAAACAGTAGGTAACTAAATAAAAAATGTTTATATTTATAAAAAATATTATTTCTTTTAATAATTAAAGGTACCTACTACCTATTAGCTATTTCATTGTTTTCTTTAGGTACAATTTAAAACGTTTTCCAAGTGCGAGAATACAATGTTAAAACTTTAAATTGAATACAAGAATTCGGTATAAAAAAAAATAACTATTAGTAAAAATATGTTACTTTCATTTTGTATTCGTTTTATCGGTAGAAAACTAATAAATTAAACTCAACAATAGTTTTTCAGAAAACCAATAAATTAAGCTTATTATTTCGGTTAGATTTTCAAATGATTGAATTTTTTCGATATTTAATGATTAAACATTTTAAAATTATCTAATTTTTTTAATTGAATAAAGAAATACTTTTTGATTACAATATAAAGAATAAATTACATAAACATATCAAATATGGGAATAATAGAAATAATGAAATATATTATTCTAATTAAGTGCTTATGAATTACGTTATTTATACATCTCATACTTCATAGTTAATACCATTATAGGTAATTGTTTAAAATTATTATTACCAATATTATCTACCTAAGAGGTATTTATATACTTTTATTGTTAACAATATATGTCATTGATCCGTCATACCATTTATGGAAGTTAAAAACCTTCAACGATCAGTTAGTAGTTAACATATTTTTATTTAAATCGTGAAATCTGTAATATTATTTTTTAATTTGACAAACATTTTACAATTGTGGCATAGTCGATGTACAAAATAATATGAAATCATACTATACTTAAAAAGTCAATAGTTAAAAATTAATATCGGTGAGCTTGTTGGAATTGCCAAACGATGTATAAACTATAGAGAAAGAATTTCAAATCAATTTAAAATCCGTTACGCGTTTATATGATTTTTTAATCAATGCATCAATATCCTCGGAATAAAACAACCTAGGTATTAAATACAATACCAACTTTTGTTTTGAACGTTATATAATTTTTAGCTTATGACCCTTTAGTACAAATTTGTCTACCCAATAACATTAGAGATAGACTAACAATTAAAACTATTATTATACCTACTACAGTTCTATATTTCACTGAGTTATTATTAAAAGCAGGTTCAAAATATTTCTTTACAAAATAATTTTTGAATAACCACTATTTAACTATAATAAAAATTAAAAACAAATTATTAAGTGCAGTTTATACAATATATAGGTATTTATATTTTATAAAATGATAAGAATTAATTACAAATAGATTTTTGAGATTTTAATAAATTTAACAATCTTAGTAACCGGACTAAAACGCTAATTTAAAAACCAAAGACGTATAACATATTATCAGGGTTCCAATAATAAATAACTTATAAGATTGTGCTTACTTGCATGTCTTAATATATTATATTATTAACTAATAATTATTCCTGATCTTAATATCTAACACGAATCTTTAAAGTTAATTTTTCTTTAATTTTGCATTAAACCATTTTGCACAGTTGGGGTCTGCGTTCCGATTAATCTCCCACTGCATTCCAACATCCAAGGGCAGTCGTCTAAAACAGGGAGAGGGCAAGTAGAGAGTACAATCATGCCCCCTGGCTTTTAGTGGTAAATTTTATTTTATACATTTTTTACTCGCTTGTTCCGCCTGTGGGTTGATGCAGTTTACAATTTTACACACATACAATATAGTTATTTATAACACGAACATGTATCGGTTTTTTGATACTGATTTTTATTTTTATTATTATTATTATTTTTTTTTTTTTGACAATAAAACCAATTACATGAATACCAGTATGAACAGTGTAGGCGTAATTATCATAATTTAATAATGTTTATAACGTCATAACGATTAGTGGTGTAGAGATCAGATCTTGCAACAAAACTATATATAATAATGTGTTCACATTAAACGCATACTTTAGAAATCTTCGGATTCTAGTAATAATATGTATTATGTATATTATATTTTCGATATAAATAATTCAACTATGGTATAAAAGTTAAAGAGATTCGTATTCAGTATAGATATTAATATAAGCGTAAATATTAATAGATTCATCAAAATCATAATTTTAAGTGTATCAGTAATATTATTAAAATTAATTATTAGGTATATTAAAATGTTGTTTTGAATAATGAATAATGATTATAAGATACACCAAACATTCACTAAAATGTTTAAAATGTCATCACTAATAATAATAAAAATCCATACTGAGTACCTGTAGATAATGCATTATATTATCATCGATTTATTTATAACCAGTGATATCATATCACATTACACGTGTAACTGTGTAAGTAAAGAAAATAGAGCGATATCCCTCATATTAAGATTAGAGGTAATGCTATATTTCTACCCATATTAAATTGAGTTCCTGTGCTCAGAATTGTTCTCTCGAGATTCTTATATAACTAGTTGTCATTGTATTCAAATGTATATTGGTAGGGCACACATCATGCACTACAGTCACTAAAATTAGTAAACCATGATTAATGCCCTTAACACCTTGAGTCTACATTCTTTCTTGTATTTTTGCTTTACCTGTAACTAAAATATAAAAGAAATTCCAAAAAACCTCCTTTTAAAAATAATAAACTGTATTAGGTATTGTCGCTAGAAGGCATTGCCAAACATTACTAGTGACTACTGATTATGATTTACCGATTTTTACATTTTTTTTCTTTGGAGCCTCGAGGTATTATAACTATGGTCATTAGGTATACCTCCATTTCAACTTATCAAATTAGATAATTTATCTTAAACCTATACTCTCATTTTTCAATTATAGATTCAAACTATTCCTCATTGAATATTATTTCTAGCAAAAATTATCTTTAAATATCGAGAATTGTATTATACTTCTTGATAACTACATTTTCGCCCCGTTCCTGTATCAACCTTAAAATATTACAATATTTCGTCTATATATTTGATTAGAAAGTTTAAAAATAAATAATAATATACATATTAATATGCATTGTTGTACCTAATTAAT
This sequence comes from Rhopalosiphum maidis, assembly GCF_003676215.2. Classification (NCBI taxonomy): domain Eukaryota; kingdom Metazoa; phylum Arthropoda; class Insecta; order Hemiptera; family Aphididae; genus Rhopalosiphum; species Rhopalosiphum maidis. The sequence continues at coordinate 43,142,004 of NC_040878.1, forward strand.
TGACTATATAAATTAAATGTATTACAAAATTATGTTATTAAGCGTACACATTTTAAATTATACACAGCTACACTCAAAAAATAGATAATAAATTTGAAGAAATAGCTATGATAATATATTATAAATTATAATATATCTTTTGAATTTTATTCGCTGTCATTAAAATACAATCGTTTTTACTCAGTGCTCTTTTCAATATAATATGTATTAAACACGTGGGTAGACTATGTAAAAAAATATAATTATAGTTTATTGAGTTTTTCTGTAGCACTTTTTTCACGAATGACAACATAATTGTTACAGTTAATTCAAATAATAGTAATTTAATACATGTTACCGGTATACGATGGGTATTCGAAAAAATGTTATGACAACAAATTATATACTACCACCAAGCCTTAAGCCATCCCTTCTTCTTAGACGTAACACTCCCATAACGTTTACAACTAGTCACTAGAGATGTACATTTCTAATATGCAAGCTACAGCAGTTAGAACTAATTATAAATTATCTTGTTAAATATTATGCCTGTATTGAAAAATCGAACGTGTTTTTTGCCAAATGTTATATTACAAAATCTAAAATAGTATACATTATATTTTATTACAAAGTAATATTTTAATTTTTAATTTGTATAATTTAATGTCGAGTTGCATGAAAAATTAATTAATTTATAGTTTAATAAAATTTAATGATTCAATCATGAACCACTTAATCATTAACTATAACCATTGATTCATTAAATATTTAGTGATTGTTCATACAACCTAGCATTATACATATTAATATAAAAATATATTTATACTTATTCAATATTACAATTTTGAGTACAATGTATAATTTTAAAGAAGAGACAAACAATAAAAAAAACAGATTCCAATATAAAAGAAATTCAAATTTAATTGATTCCCATAGAAATTTCTTTTTGAATTAGCTTCCAAACTCATAAAATAATATCATTTAACAATCGGTTTTCAAAAATATACTGAGCAAAGTAAAATGGCAAAAATGTTGGTATTTAACAGAGTATTTAATACTGATATAGTGATTTACTGATATACTCATATATAGTGTTTAAGTGAATACTAAAATATAATAACTTGTATCAGTTGTATCTTGTTATTACATAAAAGACTACCACGGACAAAAGTTTGGGACAAAATAAATTTGGTAGTTAATCAAACTAAAACGTATGACTATAGTATTATATTTTCATGATTTAAATATTTAAAAATAAATATATAGATAATCTACATTAATTAATTAATCTATGTATATGCTTAACTAGAAATTCATAATTGACAAAGAAATGAGCGTAACTACATTTTTCATCAAAGTAGTGTTTAGGAAATATATACTAAATTTAAATTTATTTCCTAGCAACAATTTAAATATTTCCAATAAAAAAGGATGGACTTGCCTGATGTATGCCTGCTATTATGGAAACGAAAACCTTGTTGATCGCATAGTAGATCTAGATCCAAAAACATTATTCGCGACCAACAATGATAGACAAACACCTTTAATGATTGCCACGATGTCCGGTAACGTGTCAATAGTGAAGAAAACATTTCATGTAAGTAAAAATATTTTAGAATTTATTTTTAGTTATATTTACCTATCTATATAATTAAAATATTTACAATAAGGATTATAGGCTTCTAATATTAAAATAATGTTAGCAATATTAAAAGAAACAAAAAAAAAATGTAATACAAATTACAAGTATTTTTTAAGATATAGAAAGGTCTTGAGTAATAATAGTAATAACTAAATAGTATACAAATTAAAAGTATGAAAATACCTGAGTAATTATTAATTTTAATATATAATTTTTAGATCTCAAATAAATAGCATCTAATATTAAATAAATATATATTTAATATTTTATTATAACAAATACAGCTAACGCTAATTTTCGTATCGATAAGTTTAATATATCGAATAAAACCGTATCGTGATATAAACTCAAATATTCAAAATAGCTAATAAATTTTATAAACTATGATTGCTATATGAAAAACTAACAATTATTTTAAAATTTAACCGTTGCTCAATATACTTTATTCATATTTTAAATAACACAATTGTATTATAACATGTATAAGGATATTATTAAGTTTAAACGCTTAAATGTTCTGCACTACAGTATACTTATATTGACTTATTGACGGTTACAACCTTTCGTTTACCTACCAGAGTTTGAAGACAATTTTTTCGCTACATTATAAGAACAATGTCGAATGTATAATATAATATATTATATTTAATTATAGTTCACATATACAAACGTATGTAATGGAGTGTTTAACCAACGTCATATTTCTTTAAAATAGCCGACTATAAGGACGTGACCACGTGAATAAATTAAAATGATTTTATTTGTTCCGCCAACAACGGAGCCGCCGTCGTTGCCCGCTCATTCATGCAACAGGCATCTAGTTTTGTTGTATTTTATTCGCGTAATTTGCATGGTAGTATTTAAAGTGACATTTGATCCGGAAAAAACTCAGCTATCAAGATATTTCATTTGGACACTATAATTATATTTAGCACATTTGTGGGTATAGAAAAAAATCAACTCGTATTTAGTCAGTATCTGAGTGGGAAGGTTAGTTGACGGGATAAAAAAAAACACGTAAAAAGCATTACACATTTTTGCGTTGGAAAAAATAAAATATAATATGTGATCACTTATTGAGTTCACGATTATGGTATTTATGAATATATATTTAATACGTTTAAAGATACCGGAAAGATAGTTATTATTAGGATAAACTGTTAATAGTTTTCAAAGAAATCGATTAATGATTTCGTATAATATATAAATGTATCAAGATTATTAGATATATATGTCTTATAACAACAAGTAGTCATCATATTATTATCTAAAAGTACACCGATTTATAAGTTTTATTTAGATTCAATTCAGTAATTCTCACTAAATAATCTGAAAACTATATTTTTATTAAATGTATAACTACAATTTAAATTAATTATTATCAAATTTAATTCAAATTCGAATGACAACCCATTAACAATCAAATATTGGCTCAGTTTAGAGAAAAGTTCCATAAAAAATGTATAAAATAAGATACTTGATAAATATTCTTTGATAATGATTATATTAAATACAATAATATATTACATTATATAAATACAATATAAGAAATTGTGCTTATAAATGTATACCTATAATACGAGTATATTATTATATACTTAACCTATATTATGCTATGTAGACATATTCATACACGAGATAACTGACAACTCTATACATACCTACCTAATGGCAATTATTTATTAAAAATATTAATGGCGAACCCAAGTTACCTATAGGTTAGATATAATGTTGTATTAATATAAAGTATTACTCAACTGAATATTAGGTACTTATATAGGCCATAGGGTATGGTAAATATTTATAATTTTATGTTCTGCTATTAAAAAAACACACACATATATATATATAAGTATATATAGGCGTATTTAAATACAATTCAAAATTATTTCGAGATTACTCACTTAATTTAACCAATATAATTTTTTCTCAAAATCTTTTATTAGGCCATCTGTGATAAGTCTGAGCTCTAAGCTTAATTGATAAAATAATAAATAAAAAATAACAAGAAAATAATATAGGTCTTTAAATAGGATAAATATAGGTCTTTCAGTGGAAGTATAATCATTGTGAAATAGATTTAAACTTGAAAGATAAAACTAGACTTCTTACTCTTCTTATAGGTATTTTAATTATAAATTTATAAATTTGTATACATATTAACGGATAATATACATACAGGGCATAACCCGTTTAGGCGCAGTTTAAAAAATTTACCTGAAAATTGTTAACACGCTTGGGTGCATTTAAGAAAACACTTTTGGGAACAATATTGAATATTGTAACTAGTAATCAAAAGTATTGTGTAATATAATCAGAAAAAAACAAAAGTTTGTTTAAAAATATTGGGTAACTTTTATGAAGTTGAAAAAAATATTAAATTACATAATACAATTTAAGACTGCGTTTTGTGGCAAAAAGAAATTAATTCATAGAAAAGATCATAATATACAATAATATTAATAAATAATAAACTAGTAATATACTAAATTAAATTAGGACATTTAAAAAAAATAAAAATTAATATTTTTGGAAGACTATATATTAAGCGGTGTTTTCTGAGTTAAGCTAATAGGCTCAGATTTAGTATAATGTACTAATATATTATGAAACAAATATATGTACACAAACGTGCTATTACGAAGTGAAATATTACGCCCAAACGTATTTTCCCCATATACATATAGTTAATAATATGTAGTAGGTACATTGATCTGTATTATAAATAATTTAATAAATATAAAATTATAACTACGCAAAATGAGTACCTACCATTATTTTAATGACAATATTTATTATTATAATTAGCTCTTTAAGTTTTTAATTTTCAAAAAACTACTTTAGTCCTTTTTTAAAGCTAAATAATATTATTATTAAAATACATTAATCTTGATACTTTTTGTTATGCTGGCACAGTGGCATTACTCAAACACAAAATACTTTATTCAAATATAAATTTGTTTGTTTCTTTTTTATTGATATTTTGCTTTAACTTCTGTGACCATTGACCATTAACGTTTTTATACGAATATGCGATATTATAAAATAAATAAACATAATATTTTGTAAACTCGTATAAATAAATATTAGTCATTATATTATAATTTCTCCACTAATACAATATATAGTTATAAAATATGAAAAAACAATAATAACAACAATTGTTGAAATGCTTTTTATAGGTTATAAATAATAATACTTACATAATATATAAATTAAATACAAATACTTTTTATTTAATAAGTCTTGAAGATATTCTTAGTGTTCCTCGGAATCTGAAGCTAAAGTCTAGGTGACGTAAAAGTGTTTACATAAACTATAAATTTACATTTGAAATGGTTCCCATTTTAGACCCTATTTATGTGGTCCATTTATGAGTATGTAAAATATTAATACTTAAAAATTCTTATAAATCATTTAGAAATTTAAATATGATGAAAAAAAAACCGACGAGAGAATACAGAAAATATTCTTACTTTTAAGTTTGATAATAAATCATTTCACTATAATAAAATATAAATTAAACACACAAAATTTGAACTCTGAACGCATATTTTAGTATAATGTATATGTTACTAAAACGGAAACGGAAACAACAAATGCGGGTACGACGACATCCTCTTATTTCTCTTAAAAGATTGATAGAGAAGTACTGATTTAAGAATTCTAGAAAAATTAGGATGAATCCTATAAATCTTAATCATAATCGATCTTGGTATATATAATTTTATTTATTATCTAGTTAATCATTACAAACAAATAATTTTAAATATACTTTAAAATACAATATGAACTCAAAACTCAATAAAATAAATGTTAAATATATCTATAGTTTATGTAGTTCAATGAAATAATATATAAAACATACATCACCATCGTGTCTTTTTTCTGTCAAGTTCATAATAATTATACCCTACTCATAAAAATATAAAATAAAATTGCTTAAAATATTATAATATTTCAGTAAAATTATCAATGATCTTAAAATTATTGTTTCACATTTATCTTAAATAATAAATTATCTATTATTTTCATCTATTACTATCGGAATTTCTCCTAATAATCATAAATGTAGGCAACTAAAAATACTAATGCTCTTAATACTTAATAATAAGAAATAATATGATAATTTGTATCGTGGGTCTTGACTACAAGCCATATTTATTAGTGACCCCCCGGGGTCCAATGACGTTTTGTTGTGTTGATTCAAGGTAGCTTAAAAAAATATGTACGCTGTTTATTTAGTTATCTCTTGATCGATTGATTAAAATTGCATTAAAAAAATTCTTAATGCATTTTTTATATAATAAGAATTACACGAAAGTATAATATTAGAATAAATAATTTAAGAAAAACTATTTTCAAGAACCATCAATTAAACGTTGTATTTTTAGTGAATAATGTTAATAATAAGGATAATTTAAATTTTATTATAAACAGACAAGTAGTTTTAGTGTTGTACAAATATTTTGGCCTAACAATGATTTATAGACATTTTTAATCGCTCAAATAGATTATAATATTATACATACCATGAATACGAATCATTTATAAAAGTACACAGGTAGGTATTTATGTTTTTTATTTTGGTTACAATATTAAAATTATTTTTTTAATAATGAGAAATCAATCATAATTACCAGCAATAATATGTAATACTTATTAATAATATTTATAATATTTTAAGCAATTGCATAAATAATTATTTAACTACTAATCAAATTAAATAAATCATAATATCGTTTTAATGAAATAAGATGAAATAATTAATTATATTGTACTTATTATATTATGTATATCATATATTCGTTTATTCGTTTTAGTAAAATACATATTATGTAATATGTATAGTGTGCGTATGTTATGTTATGTATATTAATGAATGTTGAAAATATTGATGTTGAAAATTCTAACGATGATCAACTAACAGTTCATGGGAAATGTACGTGTAAACGTCTTGTTTTATACATTTTGTAACTGATGTGTGAAATTAATCTTTGTATACTCGTATGATTTACACGTATATCTGTGTTCAACACTGTTGGATGAATACAGCATTATACATTCAAAAAACTAAACATATTACACAGTGAATAGACAAAAGACAACTGAAATGTTAGGAAGTCAGTAAATATGTATATAGTCGTATAGATTCGAGAACAAGCTTTTTGTAACCGTCTACGGTTTCAAAAAAACAATTAGGTAGATGGGTAATATATTTAAGACAACATTTAAATGCAATGGGTATACTGATTTTTTTTTGTACTAAATTTTCAATTGAATTTAAAAATATTTTATTAGATATAGTTTCATCAGTAAAGTTATGTATTTGTATAGTACTGTTTTTTTTTTAATATTTCAAATTTTTAAATGTTTAACATTCAAGAAATTATCTTTGAAGGTGGTTTCTAATAACCAATTAAATCTATTTGGTAGACGAAGAGTAAAAGAATCCTAGTACTTTTAAAAAATAACCGGAAAAATAAAAACACATTTATGGAAAAAATAATTTTTTTTACACAAAATCACATTTTATTAAAAATTTTGTATTTTTGTTTTAACTCAAAAATAAATAACTTTAGAGAGTATAGACTTGAAAGTTTTATAGAATATTTTATTTAGCATTTATTAGACATTTTATAATTTTAAAAATTTTTATTTAAATGATTTTTATTATTGAATAATTTTGTATTACATATATTGCTATATTTTACTATATACACTATGATACTTTCAAAATATTTAGAATACAATTTTAATCTATTTTATTAATATCACGGATCTATTCACACCATTCTATTGAAAATTTATATTGACTCAAAAGTTAATAATAAATAAAAAAATTAATTATAAATATTATAAATGCGATGTTTTTGTCAAAAATTATTTCAATCTTTACTAAATTAGGTACTACTAAGTACTAAAATGAAAAACCCAAGTGCCAACATAAATATAATATAATAAAATACACTTAGTAGATAGTATAGGCTAGCAGACCGTCTCTGTTCAACAAAATCGTTTTTTGTGTGCAATAATGATTATTGTCATTGAATTCAATTGAACACGTCGATTACAGTGACACATTCAACGAAAATTGACAAGATATTACACTCGACATCTATTATACCTATAACACAGCAAGTTCCCATTTTATTAATTTACATATTTACAAATGATATAACGATTTCGGTTAGACAATGTTTCGCTTAATAATTTATATTTTTTAATTAATTGTAATTTACTAAATAATACTTATTTTACCATAGATACTTTTTATGATATGAAGAATTCTAGTTATATTATACATATGGTTGACTGTTTTAAAATGGTTGATTTTACATACCGATTATTATTTTACTTATATGGTAATTTTTAATAGTAATACGGAAACAAGAGGTGTGTTCAATATAATATATAGATGATATTCTAGTCTCTTGTAATAATAACATAATATTACAATTTACAGCTAAATTAATGATTATATTTCTTTTTTATTATATTCTATTGATATTATAACGTTTGATGTAAACTATTTCATAAGTATATAATATATAAGACGAAAAATGCATTCAAATTGTGATCACCGATCGCTTTCACATTTAACACTATACACATGTCTATTGCGTTCTGTCGGGTCTACCTTCGTTAGTCTCTAACCTCTATAGACCCATTATACTATTATAAGCCATATATCTTACTCGTATCAATCTTTCGCGAATATTTACTATATTTATATCGATTTTTTAGTGAAATCCTCGTATATAATATTAAGGCCACTATAGTCTTTACAAAACTATTTTCTCACTTAACATAGATTTCCTATCTACTTACATCTACTCTCGCGATATTCTTCCTTCGTGACAAACATCTATATATTCGTTAGATGATCCAACAAGCCACCGCCGCCGTCTATAATGGTCATCTCCAGGAACCAGTAGTGCATGCATTGATTTCATACATTTTTTTAAGATATGGAGTGGGGATTAACAGGTTATAACTTCTAATGATTCAACAATTGAGTTGATTTTTTTCCCATCGGCATGTATAGTATTTGAGGTGAACAGTATACAAGCGCTGGTACCGAAAGACAAATTTACCCACAGTCACATTTTTGCCATCGATAATTGAACAGACACTGCAAACTGGTGTAATTGCATCGTTAAGTATTGCCTTGCATTCTAAAGACTCCAAACTAATGAGTGTACCATCGATAGTGTGGCATGCTATCTTTGTATAGCCACTGTAAATATGCCATTAAACGCCGACTATTTCGATTGAACAAATGGACATGATCGAAATATTCTTAGAACTAAAATGGCATATCATACGAATATTAATTATACGTATTTTTTAGGTTGACATTTTGGAGATGCCTGATAAACTAGGCAGATCAGCAATGTTTTATGCGGTATTATACAATCAAGAAGAAATATTGGAGTATTTTATTGAAAAACAAGCCAATTGTAATGTAATGTTAGTAGATTTTTTTAATGATGAACGGAAAATGAACTGCACATATATACGAAATTATATATACACTCTAATATATTTTATGGTTAGAAGATTGTATATACTTTGATGATACTGAATTTACAATATCAAAACATATGTGTAATAGCTTAAACACTAGAACTTATACTTGACTATACGTCATATGTCAAGTATCCGTCTCAAACTAACAAACCCATTATTTTTGTACACCTATTTATTTTTATAACACCACTTTATATACATATTTGTATTAACTATTGAAATAAAACAAATAAATAGTACTTAAGCAGTTAAGTATTATTAAGATGTATACATAATACCTATCGATAAAATGCTTTGATTGATTTTGAGAGCTTATTGAGTGAATAACTTGACTACTTATTTCAAAGTTCTAATTAATTAACCACCCAGAACTAGAATTGATTAATTTAAAAAAGAAAACGTTTAATATTATTTTAAAATAAGGGTTTATGCCGTAAATTTTATAAAAATAAAATAAAATAATATTTAACTTCATAATCACACTAACATAACAATATAAAAATAAATCAGTGTATAAATTATATAATATCAGTTCATAGTTATTATATATACTCGTACGATAAAACTGTCACTAAACTCTAATCAGGCACGGATCCAGAGCAAAGATCTGGGGGGGGGGAGCAACAATATTTTATAAGTACCTAATTCATAATTTAAAAATGTTGTTATAATAGTAGGTATAGGTACTCAATGAAAAAAATCTGGGGGCCTGGGCCCCTAGGCCCCCCTGGATCTGTCCCTGACACTAACTATGACACATCTTAACTCCCACAAAAATTATAAAATATTTATAAAAAAATATAAAAAGATTATTATAAGTAAATTTTATAAGTAGAAAATATGGATTTTTTAATAATTTATGCATGTAAACTGTATATTATACTAATATAACAGTTTTTTTTCATTTATAACCTTATGTATAAGTACTTAATACATCATATTATATTCTATAAAAAATTACAAGAACTATGTAACGTTTAAGTATTGTATATTTATTTTAATTTAAATGGCGTTGGAAAATTAATTTAATATAATTTTTGTTTAATGGTATTTATTTTCCTAATGTTTTGATTAAGTTAAAGAGAAAGAAAAAATTTAAATTGAAAGATTACTTAGGTATTAATATTTTTGTTACATTTTCAAAAAAAAAAAAAAAATATTTACAATAAATTGAATGTAAAATATTTTGATTTTTAAAACATATTTTTGGTTGGTAATTGTAAACATACAGCCAAAATGTTGATGTGATGCATTATTTATTTATAAATAGTCAATGAAATAATATAAAATAATTCAAAATATTATATATTTACAATGTTTTAATGTTTTATACATTTTATAAATATAGCCTACAAGTAGTTAGATACAATGAGTTCATAATTAATGTATAAAACCTTTACCTACTGACAATATATATGCATCATTATATAGATACTATAACGTCTATAACTTTAAAAAGCATATAACCGAGTAAACGACGTATAAAAAATACACATTATAACGATAAAACTGATAGGAATTAAGAGGACACTACCATTAAAACATTAGTTATACCTACATTTGAAAATACATTTACATTCTATACTTGTTTTTATAGAGATAACTTCGGTAAGACTATGACTATGACAGCTATCTCTAAAGGATTTCAGAGAGTAATGAAATTGTTGTACAAATATGAAAATAGACACGAAAAAAACGTGTTGAATACTACGTGGTCAGAAAAATTAGAAATGACCAGAAACAATCATCAAAACGACGAGCATTTAGGTATGTTTAATTTCGCTTAATGTAGATATTTATTTTTATAAACACACTACAGTGTACAAGGTATTTTGTAATTAAATATTCTGGGATCATATGTGAATGTATATTATTAAATATTAATTATTATAGATTATCACGTGGAAAAACTACTAAGACAATTGTCGTTAGAAAAATATTGGCCGGTGTTCGACCAAAGAAACATCCGGTATAATGATTTCTTGAAGTTATCTGAGCAAGACTTAAAAGATATCGGTATAAAGTGAGTATACAACACAATTGTCAGTACTAAATTAAAGAACAATCAACATATCCATAACTAATTATATTTACTATTATTTAGTATTTTATTAGAATATGTACACGTAATAGCAGGTCGTAAACAAGGGGGGTCAACCCCCCCCCCACAGGTTAGGAATTTTTTTTTGTATACGTGCCTGCGTAGTAGTACCTATTACCACTGAATACTGGTACTAAGGTAATGCTTATAGGTATTAATGTATAATTTCAATTTTGAGTTATTGTTATGTATAATAATTAATAAATACTCATTAATCATTACCTAGTTTATGCTTGGCGATTATATATTTCGAGCGATAAATGCACTCAATTATATTAAAATAGAATTCACCCAATTCCAAACAGGGCTACCGGCATAATATTTGAAATAAAATACTACAAATTAATTCACAAACAGAAAACAAAAGAAAGTAATACATTTAAATTATAAACTATTCTAACACGTTTTTGTGCACTAAAACTTGTTTATTGTAATCCAAAACATAAATTTTATAATTATTTACATTTATAATAAAATAATAATTGATCTAAGATAATCATATTTAATCAAATTTGAAATTAATCTAATATTCACGTAGACAACTTAATATTTTAATATACCTACATATTCAACACAAATGCTAATACAAATTAAATATAATTATTTTTTTAGTTTATTTGGTCCAAGGAGAAAATTAATAATGACTATTGACAAATTAAATGAATTAAGGACATCACAAGAACACTCGAGGAGTTGAAAATTATACATTATTATACTTTTTTTTTTATTTCTTTTTAACTTTTATTGAATTGATGTACCTTTATATTTTTTACCTATATATATTTATGATTTTTATTTGTATTTTTTATTAATAAACATAACTATCATATTATTTATACTTACTACATTATTTTTAAATATTTTAACTTTATAATGTATTTCTGCATACTATCACATTTAAAATTTCAAGATATGTGAGAAATAAATTAATTTTATACAGTAATATTTTTATGGTTTATTTTGTTTATGCCTTCAATTGTGAAAATATCAGCCACGTTTATCTGTGTACTATAATAAATTATGTATTTATTATTTGTAAGCATCATCGATGCTTTAAATTCTAATTTTTAAGCTAAAAATTCGTATTAAAAAATAAAGCGATTTAGTCACGTTTTGTAAGACAGCCAGAAAAGTTCCGTAAACGAACTGCAATTTCTACGCTTCCAGGACATTTAGGTATTATATGATTTATGATTGTGTTATGACTATATGAGTTTTCACTCATCTCGAGGCAGAAGGAGACGACTAGAAGTCGACACTCTACACGGTGTCCATTTCTCGTATATTGTGACATAAGTAAAGGATAACCGATTACAGTGTTTGCAGCATAATCCACATCCGATCGAAGATAATCTCAAAGCGATGAATGCTTATTGCTTAGATTATACCCTTAACGACATGGCTAGGCATAGTAGGTATGCCACTGGTGTGCTAAATAATCCTCCCAATCTTCTAATCATATTACGTAACATTTATGAGGTAGTTAGTTACTACCTTATGGCTTATGTCCTTCTCTCGCTTAAAGAGTCGACAGGTTGAAGGAAAAACGACAGAAGTTTGAGACTAACACCCGTCGCATCGTCTCGAAGACAATATGTAACCCCAAGGACCGAGAAAGCTAAACGCAGAGGCTATGAAGGGAACTATGCACTCGTAATTACTTTCCACCGTACTATGGGACGGTGACTCATGTAACCATGCTAAAATAGTGATATAAACGTTTGAACTGGTTATTTGGTTTAAAAGTATATTTCGTATACAACAGCGCTATCTAGCGACAAAAATCATCGGCTCCGAGTAAGGTACTTTGAGCGTACATCGAAATTACAATGGTTCTCGGTCGGCAGGCTTCCATGAACAGTTATTTTTATGAATTATGAACTTGCGTAATAAGTAATTACCATATTTTATTAATCTTAATTAATTTTTTCAAGTCATTGGCAAACTGTGGTTACTATAGCAACCACGGGCCCATGGAGCTTCAGAGTTGTAGTCCTTCTTCTATTCGTATTTCATTGAATTTCAACTAAAAATGTAATAAAATACTTCAAAAATATTTTTTAACCTTAAAAATTTAAAGCTTATGATCGATTTAAACTAAATTGATTTGAAGTTTAGTTTTTAGACACTTCCAAAAATAATAAATAAATAAAAATAAATTTTGGAATTATTTAATTTAATTATAAATTCATTGAAGACAATATGCAGCTCTATCTAAGATGGATCAAAAAACTGATGTCAAACTTAGTATTATATAATCATATTTTTATAGTACACAGGGGAGGCTGATGAATTGTCTGAATTTACATTATCTACATAGGCTTTCATAATTTTTATAAACATCAATGTCAAACACTTATAGTTTTATAATAACATTTTAATGTAGTTAACACCTAATTTTATGTGTTTCTGAAGCAATATGTAAATCACAGAATAGCCGGTACTGACTAGTATGCATTTTCTCATTTCCATTATAATACATTATTTCATCTTGTATTTATTTTTTAATAAATACACTCAGTGGCCAGTGCACATAAATATAATATATAATTTAAATTCTTTATAGGACTTGGACATGTTCCAAACTTTAAGTCTGCACACGCTTATGACTGTATACTAAAGACTTAACTTTCAGTGTTCACCATTCAAATTTTTGATTTTGAATAAACAGTACTTGACACAATACTATTAAGTAATTATAAGTGATAATTAATAATATGTAAAACATAATAACACATATTTATTTATAAATAAAATTTATTGCATATTGGATATCTTTATTTAATATGATCTTTACAGATTTTAAAAATGACAACTATTCAACTAATGAATACAATTTTTATGTAATAAATATAGTTGGATAAAATAAATATATTTTAAAGAGAAATATTAAAAGTTAAGAATGAAAATGAATTGGAAAAATTTGATTTAAGTTACAGGACTGGAAAAAATTGTGTACTTTACTATTATCTTATCTCGTAGTATTAAGGAACAAAATTCAACATAATGAAAATTATAGTTAAGTTTATTTTTTAGTTGGTTTTTGTTTCTTTTTTTGTCCGTTTTCAACTGGAACACCTTTTGATATAGATAGTTTAGATTTCAATTGTAACAGTAAATCAATTTCAGGTTGTAATTCACTTTTTTCAACTTTTGCTTCCTTTAGTTTACGTACCTTGTCGCCCTGTCAACAAATTATTTTAATTAAGTAAATATAATAAAAAAAAAAGATTATATATTTAGTATTTAAAAATTACGTGCTAATCAATTTTGTAGTTTATCAACTGTTTTAAATTTTAATTAATACAGTTCAATAATAAATTAAGTTTTACTAATTGAATCTTATATTAACAGATAGAATTTATCATATTATTTCAAAAAATTTTTTACTTCACTACCAAATTAATAACAATTAAAAATACAAGGAAAAACCATTAATTTAAAATATTTAACAGTTAACTATTATAACTAACTGAGTTTGGCCACATTATTCAATGTGTGATTGCGCACATTATAAAAAATAGATGTATCATTAATACAACTAGACAGAACTACTTTGTGGACTGAGATATGGCTATGCTAAGACACAGCTTGAACTCAAGCATAAAAAGAGAAATTACTGTATTTCAACCAAAGAAAATATATCTCAGAAACAAGCACCATCTACTTGCATGCGTTATATCATATCAATTGTTCTGTTTAGTTGTATAATGTATACTAAGTGATGGCAATAAAACAATGTACCTGCCATTACTTTGCATTTAAATGATAATATTGGATTAAATTCTAGACGTCGACTATACATTATGAAGATATACTGATTAGTTTTGTATTTAGATAAGTTTGATAGTATAACACATATTTATAAGTAACCCCAAATATCTATGCAATATTGCAATTACTTGTTTGGAAATTTCTTCTTCTAAGTCATCAATAGATATTGGATTGGAAGCTAATTTCATTTGTTCTAAGCTTTTCTTCATCTCCAATAATGTTTTGACATATGGTTCCCACTCACTTTTTTGAGCTCCACTTTGCTTTAATTGTCGTACTGTATCTCCCTAACATCAAATGAATATAAAATAAATTATAAAATATTCCTTTTTTTTTTTAATAGTTTAATAAGTGAGCTCAGTACATATATATTCTTAATTTAGTTGCACACATAGTGTAATTACAAGGTACTGCTAAGCAAAGGCAGCTCGTCAGGGGAGACTTTGAGACTGCGTCTCCCCTTAAAAATAAACTAGCTACTTGTAAATAATATAATTAATTTAAAATAATAACGTATAGAAATTAGGAATATTTTTATTTGAATTGAAAATATATTATATCATTTTCATTGTTTATTATTATAAATTAAAAGTTACAAAATCGAAAACCTATTAATAGGTATCTCGATAAAAATACTATTTTAGTCATTTCTGCGGGTCACATTACAGCTCATTACGACGGTAGCTAGTTCAGTGAAACTGAAACCTGTCAGTTGCAATCGTAACATTTAATGGCATGGCTAGTTGGTCGGAGGGAGCCGGGGAGAATAAACTGCGTAACATAGAAGCTATTGAACCTGGGTTCACGACAGTAATTGCCATGCCACTACACCGTGTAGCCCGTGTTTAATTATTTTTTTTAGTTTTAGACGTTTTATTCATGGTTTATTAATTATTTAATGATTAATATACCTATATTCGTCTAATATTTATTGTTTTTTACATTTTTATAAGCATTTCATCATTTATTCATATTTTAAAATGCAAAAAGAAAATATAATAGAATTTTTACTGACTAGTGGTTTTAATGCTTTAACATACAAACAAAAAAATGTTAGTTGTTGTATGGAATTTATGTTATATAATTTAAGTCTCCCCAGAATATTTACTCATGAGCCGCTACTGCTGCTAAGTAATACTGTAGTTGTTATCAATAAAACTAAATGAAAAACCACGGGAAACAAAACCTGACTGCAACAAATTGTTTATTAATATGTACTGAATGGCTGTAATAAGTATTAAATCAGTATGTCTATGGCCGATTTATTCATAAACTTATCTAAATATATGTACAAGGGATGATCACAGATTGGCGGCAGCCTTACTACCAATGCCAACCTGTAATCAGCAATGGCGGTAAACATTTTAAAAACAATTTGAAACATAGAAAACTTTAACATTTATTAAAATAGGTTTATTTACTTGTTTAAAAATAGCTTCTTCCATTTGTTCTACAGTTGTAATTTGTTTAAGGTCCAAACCAGCAGCCATTGTTAATTCTTTTTCCTGTGATTTTTGTTTGCCAGCAAAGCGACTTTTTAATTGATTGACAACTGATGGATCAATTTTTTCAAATAATGGAGCTGGCTATGATTTAAATAAAAATAAATTAGTATTCATTGTTAATAAGCATAAAACTGTTGAATAATACTTTTCCAATTTTATGTCCAGGTGGCAAAAAAACTGATACGAAATTGTTTAATAAAAATGTAGAGATATCAATGTTCAACTGTTTTCCAATTATATTAACAGTTTGTGGCATATAAGGTTGTAACATGACAGCTAGTAAACAAACTAAATTACAACTTAATCCAATGACTGTACCTGCTCTGATTCTACAATATTATACAATAAGATTAGTCAAATAAAATAAATACTACTTATATTTTCAATTGTATCATTACTTTTCTTCATTTGATCCTTTTATTAGCACCCAGGGTTTTTGGAATTGCATGTATTGGTTACCATGGCGAGATATTGAAAGTATGAGTCGTAAGCCATCTCTAAGTTTTGCTTTATCTAACATATTTATGTATTCTTTGAGGTCACGCGTTACTAATGCTAATAAAGTGAGTTCGTCATTTCCTAATTGAATTTCAGGAATAACACAATCAAAAAACTTTTCTAAGAACGATAAAGCTCTGAAATATTTGTTTTATTACTAATTAGTATTTTATAGTTTTTATAATAAGACTACATATTATTTTTCTAAACAATATAAATACATAAGCATAAAAAGTAAAAAAGTATAATTAAATTACCTGTTACAAAAGTTTCCTAAATTGTTCAACAACTCGGAATTATTTTTAGTAGCTAGGTCTGCCCAGCTAAATGAACTATCTTGAGATTCAGGACGGACAAACAATAAGTAAAATCTAAAAACATCAGCAGGCAACCCTGTATCTTGAGCATCATTTCCAAACACTCCAATACCACGGGACTTAGAAAATTTACCATCTTCATAGTTTAAATATTCTAAAAGAATAATAAATATACATAAATACTGATTAAGCTCGACATTTTTACAATCACAAACCTGTTGCCATTATATGATTGACCATTGTATAGTTTTGTTCAGTAGAAAAAAGACATACTGGAAACATGACGGAATGAAAAGGCACATTATCTTTTGCCATGAATTGGTAGTATGTTATTTTAGTATCATCTTCTGGTTGCCACCATTTACGCCATTCTGGCGTATACACAGCACTCATGCTCATGTAGCCAATTGGTGCATCAAACCAAACATAAAACACCTATAAAATTAGTTGTTAGAGATATTTTGCTAATAATATAAAAATAAAAATCATTAAATAATGAAATTAACTGCATACTTTTGACTTGAAGTCTTCAAGTGGAACAGGAATTCCCCATTTCAAATCTCTCGTTATACATCTCTCCTTTAAACCATCTTTCAACCAAGCCTTAGTTATCACTTTAGCATTATAAGACCAATCATCACCAGATTTATCTACCCAATCATTAAGTTTAGCTTCAACTTTGGGTAAATTCAAAAAGAGTTGCTGAGAACTACGTACAACTGGTGTTTTTTGACAAACCTTGCATCTAGGTTTTATAAGTTCAGTAGCATTTATTAAATGTCCACAACCATCACATTGATCACCTCTAGCATCCTCATATTTGCACAGAGGACATGTTCCTTCAACAAATCGATCGGCTAAAAATCTGAAACAAAATAATTAATTTCAGAATAAAATTAAAAATAAGGAATTATCTGCACGTGCGATTTAAGAAATGTATTTTAATAAATTACATACCTATCACAATTTTCACATAAAAGTTGTTCCATAGATGCAGTAGTAGTATAACCATTATTGTGTACTTCTTTAAATATTTCTTGAACAATTCTAAATTAAATACAAACCAATTTTTTTTAAGAACTAATTTAATTTAAATATTACATTCAAATTTAGAACTATATAGATATAACTTTTACTCGGTTTGTTTCGGTGATGTAGTTCTACCAAAATGGTCAAAACTAATATTGAACCACTTATATATTTCACTATGAATTTTGAAATACTTGTCGCAGATTTCTTGTGGTGTTAATTTTTCTTCTAATGCTTTTGTTTCAGTTGCAGTACCATATTCGTCAGTACCACTAATGTATAACGTATTCCAACCACGTAATCTACAATATCTATTAAATAAAATTTAAAAAAACCCAAAATTAATTTAATTTAATGATAAATTATTAATTACAAAATAAGAACACAACGTTATCATATTTAGACTACTGGAAAAAATATTCATTGTACTTAATTTATTTAATAATATAGTATACAATGCATTTATATAAATAATAATCAATTACCTATGTTTAGACAGATCATATTATTTTAAAAAAATACTTACCTTGCAAAAACATCGGCAGATAAAACACAACCAATTATGTTACCAAGATGTGGAACATTGTTGACATATGGTAGTGCTGAAGTCACAAGAACATTTTTTTCGTCTTTAACAGGTAATCTATATTAAAAATATAAAAACATACAAATAAATGATATAATGCACATTGGTACCTATAACATTAAAATATGAAACTTATAAACTCTAACAAAACTTAATAGACATTGATAAGTTACAGTATGACTAATAATAAAGATAGAATAATTTGTATAATATTCTAGAAATATAATATATATTGGGCCGAGAGAATTTTTTTTCTACTTTTAACAAATTTTAATACATATTCGTTATATAAATTAGGTACATATTTAATCAAATAGGTAGATGCACAAGAAGCAAAATGTATTTTTACCGAGAATAATTAAATACTAAGTAGTTTGACAAATTTAATTATTAGTTATTACTAATAGGAATTATTAATTTGAAAATGATAAGTATTTATTATTTTTTGTATTTCAAGTTGTTTAATACTATAATGTTAAGAATCAGTCGGCAAATTGTTTTCAACTACTGTGCAATAACATGACAGTTTTTTAAACATTCTAACCATTAGAAAATCGTTACAAAAATTATGTGTAAAATAATTAATGTCGATTAAACTTACACTGGTTGGCATTCAACTTTATTGATATCTTTTAGACAGGACTTGGATATCCACGAATTCTTCGCGTTCAATAACTCGAATTCGCCTACTTCAACGGCAGCAATGGACATTTTTACAACTTTCGACACTTTAAATAGACCTTAATAAACAACCGACTACTCTCGTGTCTCGTCTCTCGATGACAGGACAGGTTGTTTGACGCTTTTCGACTTTGCAGTTTGCTCTACTTTGCAGACCGCAGTTTTAAAGAATTATAGGTTATCACTAATCAGCACACGTAAACACCATAGATAATGTATATTGCTCTGTGATAATAATCATATATACGATGGGTATCATTATCATTTACCATCGCTATTCGCCGCCAAATCTGAAATCACAGATGAATCAATGGATTCGTACATTTGGGCCAAATCAATAATCATAGCCCATAGCCCGTTGTGTCCTGTAAACTTTACAATTACGAACGACAGTAGAATTTCCGTAGAATTATATTTTACATATTATAGCAATTATAACTCAGGATTTTATCACTATACAATCGGAAATTACCAAAAATTTTATAAATTCTGATATTTAAAAGATAAATATATAATATTCACTAAGTTATTTGCCTTTGCCAATTAACTCATTAACTTGCGAACATAATTTCTCGTGGTTCATGGCCACGTAAAGTTAGACGTATGCTACAATGCTACAGAATAGCATTAATATATTTTGTATTTATTTTTCTTTTGTAAACCAATTAAATTAGAATAAAGCGAAATTGTCTGTTAATTAAAATTATACACGTTCTTTCACTTTTAGAAAACTGCGAGAATTAGTTACTTACTCTTAAGAATACCAAATAAATAATAACACGAACAATGTATATTGATTTATTTGTTGTAAACATCTAGATAATAGGGTTTCTAAAAAGATCGAATTATATCCTCTTCATTAAACACAATTTATGTTGTCTTTATTTATTTTATAAATATCATAGATTTCATACTTTGTACAAAAAGTCGAAGGTTAGGTTTTAGTCTAATAAATAACAATCATTGGTAAAAGAAACTGACACTTTTAAAGTGTATACCTAAGAAGCTACGTGATTGCGTCATTTTTTTATTTTTGGAATAATCTACTTTATATAATAACCCCAAGTTGACCAAATTTTAAAACACAAAAAAAAAAAAACTACTATACTCTTCAAGACAATACTGAATAATATTATGTAGTCATGTGGCCGTGTGGGTATATATGATCACTGTGTACATTTTACTTCTACGTAAATACGACCACACAATTGAAGATATTATTATTGTTCCAGAATAACGACTGGTGTCTTAACAGTTATAAGTGTTATAACCACGACAATATTAATTAGCTCATCTGCAGCTCATCGAATTGCTATTAATTAAAATATTATATTTTAAATGTTTCGTATGGTTCACCGGTTCCCGATGTTATGGTAGGTAATAGGTGGGAGGATGGCGAGACGTGGCGCGCGTACACGCCCACAACTACGAGAAAATAAATTGCAGTAGAAACTAGGCCTAGGCCTATTTAAACATTTTAAACAGGCATTAGAAATTATTGTACGTTCGTACTCGGTATTAATATTATTATAGGGCACGCAAACGTCAGCACTCAGCAGCAGAAGTTATTTTTATTGTCATGAATTCATGATTATTTACATTTTTTGTCCTCGATATCATCATGATCTAGTCGTCGCTAGACATTTAAAGTAGACCAGCTTTCGAATCACACTTGTATGATCCAAAGCCATAGTCTATTACTAGCTACTGTAACTGATAAATTACAAATTATACATGTTTATCATACAAATAATAAAGATAGCGTTAAATAGGTACTTACACTAAAATTTGTAAATAGGAAAGAAATAAAAACAATTAATTTTATTGGGTTTTAATTTTATTATGGCTTTTGTACAAAAATTAAAATAACATTACAACAATAGTAGTTACCATAAAAATAAAATAATAAAATCACAAAAAATTATAATGGAAGTATAATGCATTTATTCTACAAACTCACAAGTAGAAACTAAAAGTTTTTTTGTAAAAAATCTATTATAAATTTATGACATTTTTTTAAATAATTCATCAGTATATATTTTTACACAATAAATTAGCGTGCCACTAACACAATTAATAAATTTTGACATTCATAACATTTTGTTTATAATTTACTTAAACTACAAACCGTAAAAAACGAAATAACATTTATTTCTTGACTAACTCTTAAAGTTTTAATTTAATAATAAAACAATATACACAGTTTTGGAAAAAATATTATTTTGAATAAAACTATCGACAAAATATCTCCAAACATAATGATAATGTAGTTACTTATTTTTTTTTTTATTTATCATAAGTTCACATGAATTGTTTTATTGTATCATTCTGTAAATTATTTTTCATCGAGTAAACGGAAATATAAAATAGTTGAACTAATATATTACAATTATCACAATATTTTTAACAAAATCACTGAAAAAAATAGTGGCACAATATATTTAAACAAGACATGTATGAATTATAAATGTATAATAATATACTTTAAATTATTTATGTGACTAAATAAATAATTTAAGCCACATATTACAAAGGATAAAATATAATTAAATAAAAAAATTTAACTAATGCAATAATACTTGTTGATAGTCTGACATTAACAGAAACACACTATATATGACAACAAAAAAGTTTAAACTTAAAGAAGTATTATAAACAAAACAGATTAATAGAAATGAATTAATAAAAATCAGTACTTTAGTTATTTAAAAATAGATTTTCAAGAACTATACTAAAAAAAAAAGTTTAAAATAGTATCTTAACAAGTCAATAGTAATAATACAACCAATAGCAATATATTAAAAACTAACTCGTACACAGTTACAAAATATTATTTTACAACTGGATAAAAATAATTATATATTTTTGGTTAATAGACAATTCCTTAATTTATTATTAGGAGATGTGATGGTTTTGACAAAAAATTAAAATTGTAATTTAAATACAATAATTAACTTTACACTAGTTAGTGATTAAAAATTATCAAATATTAAAATGTAAAACGTTGTTATGTGGTTGAGTTTGAAAAGGCAATAGTTAATAATGACTAAAGTACTAATATTTTGTTGAGCATCCCAATGTTAGGTAAAAGAAGCAACTTGAATATCACATACAAGTTTCTAAAACTTCTAATGGAATACCTTTATAGGACTCTTATTATTTTGTTCGTTAATAAATATTATTAATAGTTAGTTATGAAGTGGTTTTGGGCGATGTTGGAGAAGACTGTTGAGCACGTTCAATATATAAGTTCAATAGCTTGAGCTTGGCGCCATTTAAACTTGATATATGAGGTGCAAATTCCTGTTCACCAAATACTTTATGTAATGAAACCATACAAAAGACTGCTGATTTTCGAACCGCACTATCTGGATTATCATAGCCTTGTAGTAAACCAGGCATTATCTCCTTCATTTGAACAGCTACAGGAGGGCTGCCATACATATCAACCAGTTTAGTCATCATCTTGATTGCCATCAAATTAACAGGAAATTCTTTTGCCGATATCAATGGAGTAATTACTCTAACAACTGTTTCTGGTTGTAAAGAGATACTTAAGGCAAATGAACATTCTTCAGCAACTTTTACAACAGGTTTACAGGGATCACAACACATATTTAGTACTTTTAATATAATCAATTCAGTGAAATTATAAAAACAAGTAACCATTTCTGGCTTTTGAACAAGATATGTAATCAAAATGATAGCTTGTTCTCGTACAATTGGTTCATTGTCCATCAATAATTTCAGAACAACTTTAATAATTTTTTTGAAATTTTTTATAAGAAGATCAGAAGGACCATCTCTAATTAATTCTTTTAAACGGTTTAAATTTGATTGTTTATAATCCAGTTGAAGGGAATCTTTATCTAAATCATCTAATATTTTTATAATTCCATCTGTTGTTGCAGTATGACCATTTTTGTAACCATTTAAGTTATGATTATCAGTTTCAGTACGGACTGACATTTGACTTATTCCAGAGTCATAAGAAGCAGCATCTCTTTCTCCTGTATAATGGCATTCTAAACTGTACTTTTGTATTTCAGCAGTGGTTTGTTTTAATGACTTGTAGATTTCTTCTGAATTGAAAGTATCAGTGTTGTCTTGTTGCAAAGGCGGTGAAGCAAGACTTGTTGGGGACTGTCGGTTATGATATTTCGGAGACATTAATTGATCAACACTACTTCTCCTGACTCTGTTTTTAATGAGTCCAGAAACGGCTTCTTGATACTCTTCTGGTAACTGGGATAATCTTAATGTGATTTGAGATGCATTTAAACTGTATAATGCAAGAATAGATTCTTGTGCAGCACGTCTTAACTCAGGTCCTTGCTTTATATTATTACCCATAGTCCATCCAATCATTTTTGTTAATGCTAGAGTAGCATAATCTTTTTTTCCATCTGCCGCAGACGGAAACGCTGATCCTGGATCTGTTGTAACAGCTAATTTTGATATATAACTCATAGCAAATATTTTCATTTTAGCATTAGGAGTTTGTGTAGGATCTGTGAGAAATTTAAATACAGCAGTTAGCTGAGAATCACAAGGAAAAGATAATCTTACAATTTCCATTGTTTTTAATATTTTTGAATGCACAGAACCAAGTATATCAGAACCTCCCTTATTGAATAACTTGGCTAAAAGTATATATAACCAATGCTCTAAATATTGACTATGTGTAACAATTAATTCATTTAAAGCATCCAGAAACAGACTTATAACTTTTGTTTGAGAATCCATAAACATTTTAGTAAATATATCTGTTAGCCTCCTTAATAATATTTCACTTAAAATATTTCCTTGTTGCAAATATCTTTGTAAGCTTACTAAGCCTTCCTTGCGATTATTCCAGTTTGAACTTTCACAGTTTAATATTATATCATCTATATCTAAACTAGAGCTCTCCCAAATCTCTTTATGCAAGCGATGTTGTGATCCATTCCAATAAAATGAATCGGAAGGCCGCCGATGAGAATCAATTGAGCGTTCAGAACAAATGCTAGATGTCTCACTCTCGTCACTATGATCATCTAATGATCTTCCTAATATTTTTCTTGGTGATTTATGACCAGTAGTACTTCCCAGAGCATCAGCCAGGGCAGATTCTGCTTCTCGACTCTGCATTAATATTTTTTGTGCCATTATTGGTCTAGACGTAGGCAAAATAGGTGGCCGTCTACTACTTGTGTGTGATCCAAGGGAACTATATCTATTAGGACTAGCTTCTCTACTAGTATCTTGAGATCTGGGTATACCAGAACTGCCTCTTCGCGATTTTGGTTGGCCAAAAGTAAATCTTGAAGATGGTGATCCTGAACGACTAGTTGGTTGAGATATTGATACTCTTCCTCTTGATCTCCCAATTCTTTCTGATTGATGCGTATCTTCATTAGGTTTTTTGGTAACAGATTGAGGGGACACCATGGGGTTAACTTTTTGTCTAGCAAGTGCTGCATATTGAGCACGAGCTTTTGCTCTTTGTGCAGCTTGTAAATCTATGGCACTGCTTGATCTCATTGAAATGTTGCTTTGTGGAGTAACTGGACGACGAGAAGGTAATCTTGTACTTTCAGCCATTACAGATTTTGGTAAACATGAATTAGATCCAGTATTTGTTAGTAATACTTTACGATACGCTGGTTCTAGTTTATTTAATAATATTTCTCCTTGTTCTGGAAAATGTTCGCAAAATCCCCAATAAGATTTCCGTGATAACACTCGAGCATCTGAATCGGCATCTGCTATACCTTTTTTAATGGAATCCTGAAGTATTGTGATGTGTCTTTCTAATGCTTGAGTTGGCCACGTACGTAAAATTTGATCAAAGAATTCACAACATGCACGACGAATATCTTTTGACTTAGATCCTAGGCTATTTGCAAGAATAGGTATAATACGAGGAGCATGAGTATGTTCTAATATAAATCTTATAGCAATTAATCCAGATGAAGCGGTTACTTTTGCTGAATTTGGTATAAGATCAATTAAATTGCTGAAAATTGATTCAGCAAAGTGATTGAATTTATTACCCAAACGTTGAGATAAAAATGCTATAGTAATACATGTTTCTCTAACAACCTGAGATCTCAAGTCCTTAACAGACGTTTGAAAGGAATGTTCTAAATATCTCAAATTATTGAAAAACTCTTCATATTTTGTTGAACCAGTTAATACAAGTGATCTAATTTTTTTCAACGATTCAACTCGTTTATTCCATTGTTCATTACCATCTTGAATAGACTCGTGTAATTTTTTCATAGTATCATCTAAATCTCGTACACTAAAAATCTGTATTGTAGGAACATCTTCAAAAGATCGAATAAAAGTATCTTCATCAACAGCACCAGCATGAGAAGAGGTAGAAGACGCTGAATTGGGTTTTCTTACAGAACCAGTTCGTTGTAAAGGTGTTGCAGAATTTGGAGGAAAAAATGAACCAGGTCTTTTAACACTACCAGGAATGCGTCTAGGTGCTGACATACAAGCACGATCAGTCTCATCATCATCAGCTAAGCTAAGTCCAACAAAAGCAGTTGGCAATAAATCTCCAGCTGCTTTAGCATCATCAAATTTATTCATCAAGTCAGTCATTTTACCTTGAGGAATGGTGTATTTTTTTTGTATATCTACACGTAATTTTTCTCCAACATGTTTATATAAATCAACAAGTGTTTCAAATGCTTTATGCCTCACTTGAACATTAGGATCACTTAAAAGTTTTACAATCATGGGTACAATTTTTGATATAGTGATACAGTTGGCACCAAATTCTTCAACAGTTGATAATAATAACTTCATTGCTCCTTCTTTAACATTACTATTTTTGTGATAGAATGCATTAGCTGATATTTTGTCGAATAATGCCTGAGGGCTAATTGTATCACATTCCATTAATTTCATAATAAGAAAAAGTGCTTTGACTTTAATTGAATCCTTACTATCACCTAGACGGTCGACAGCTAAAGGTAGTACTGTAGAAATATATGGTCTAAAATCCGTTCTCATTCTAGTTATTAACTGTGTTATTATTTCAATCCCATATTGAGTAACTTTGGGATTGCTGTTTGATAACCATTGAACAACCCCATCAATAAACATTCCAATATCAGAACATTCAACTGAATTACTAGGTTCTTCTAAATAAGTAAATAATTTACCACCAACAGTTACTTTCATCCTTATATCAGAAGTTGATAATAGAGGTAAAAACCCATCTAAATCATGAGGTGACCCGGCAGCCATTTTTTTTAGATGGTGAATTTATCTGAGGCTGTATAGTAAATTGTTGTTAAGTGCTATACTTCTTTGTTATGCAATTCATCTATATGATTAATGTCCTGTAACAAAATAATACATTACTTATTATTAAAGTGCAGATTTAATTACATTTTGTTCTAGTACATTAATGCTAAGCAGAAAATTTGTTTTAAATATCAAAGAATTTAAATATGAAACTTTTATTTTACATTTTTGAATAATTTTTGATATATTTTATAAGAGTGGATAAAATTGATAAAGATTAGTTTAAATTAACTAGCTAAAAATAAAAAAATGTATAATATTTTTAGATATTATATCAGTACCACACAAAAGCAAAGGCGGCTACACAACAGTCTGACAAATAAAAATGTTATCACATGCGAGCAGATTAATTGTTAAGTTTATAGTGTTTTTACTATTTTTTAAATTTTTTTATCTCATATTCAAAATCAGAATATTTTATGCATGGGCAAAGTAGAGTGTAAATATGGGTACTCAGAAAAATGTTAGTCTATTATTTTCATCTAAACTTTAAATACCGTAACACCTAAGTTAATTAATACTAATTAAAAATCCAATTGTTCAAAATTCATTGAGATTACAAAAAACTTAAATAATAATAGTTTTTGTAACTATGAGTGACTTTGTTACAAAAATAATCTTGTACAATTGTACCTATACATAAAAAAACAGTTTTATTTATAACTTGTTTCAATCATAATAACATCAGATTATGATTTTTTTTTTTTTTTTTTACTAAAATAATATTACTATAAGCTATTTTACTAATTTTCAGAATATTTAAATCCGCAGATCATTTACTATTTTATAACATTCATTAAAAAACATAGATAACAGTTTAATAAGTAGGTAATTACTAATTATTTTAAATAAGTTTAATAAATAAACAGGTATTTATACCAATTTAATTTTTAAACGTTTTGAGGTATAGCTTATACCATTTTAATGACCAATATTAACTTAACAATCATATTAATTAGATACATCACTTCTTAGTTAATGATTACCTATTACAATAGTTGAAATTAAAATAAATACCTACAATTTTATATAATGTTAATTTTGAAATAACCTATTTAATATTACTTATATACAATTTTTAACATTAACCTTACAGGAAGATACTTACTTCAAGATAGGAAGTACGTAATTTAAAGTCATATTAATTATTGTATTTACTAAGGGTATTTGAGGGGTATTTACTTCATCAATTTTAGTTTAAATAAATATAAATTAATACTAAATTGCACATTTTAATATAAATATAATATAAACTGTAAGTATAAGTAAAAAGATTGAAAACTATTGAATTCAGGAACGAACAGTGTCTAAAAATGTTGTACATTTCTTTAGTTATACCCACGTTGGAATATTGTTTAATTATTTAAAACCCATCACAAGTCGGATTGATGGAATCACTTATGCATGTACAAAGAAGATTTTTACGCTTAATCGTATATAAGAAATGTATGCATTCCAATAATCATCCATCCGAGTCAATATCCCTTAATTCTATACAGGCTTCCCTTAACTTAGATTCTCTTGTTAATAGACAAAAATATACAGACATCTGTTTTTTATCTAAATTAGTAAATGGTATTTTATCTTGTCCAGAACTATTACAATTTATAAACTTCCATGTTCCTAAATTTAATTCACGTTTTTGTCCCACATTTGAAATCCCTTTCCATCGAACATCTTATGGCATTAATAACCTTATTGATCAAATAGCCAAAGAATACAATAAATTAAAACTTGATTTGTATTCTATAAAACACTGTTTTTTGCAGCCTGATGCACATCACTAAAATTATCACTTTATATTTTGTAAATTTAATTTAATATTATGTACTTAATTTATACTACTATTGTACTTGTATCTCTATTCTAACAATGTTATTAGCAGGGCTCGGAAGTTCTATCAAATGCATATTTTTCTTGGTTTGTCCTAGAACAACCAAAGTAAGATACAAATATATTTCACACTTCTTTGATGTCATACACGAAATTTTATTTTGCTATTTTTTGCATATTTACGATTTTTACTGCTATATTGCTAATTTGGAGTTATAAATGCTATTTATGGGCATATTTTTAAAAACTAAATTTAGTTAACCTACCAAACAGCCGCTTACAAATATGTGAACGAAAACAAATTTTTTTCATTTTAAGATGGTAAGCATCCAAAATAAATGGCCTTAGACCGATGTTATTGTCGATTAAATCGGACAATTCCGTTCGTTTCTGATAACAATAACCTAACCCTTAACCTGTCAATACCTACCATCACATTCTATGAAAAACATTAAAAATCTGTAAAATTAAATATATCTTAAATTTCATGTTTAAAAAAATTTGTTGAAAATTTTATTTTGCATATTTTCCAATTTTTAGTGCTATTAATGTTTTTATGTGCATAATTAAGCGCTAATAATTAATTTTTTTAGTTAGGGTTTTAAAAACCCCCAAATTATTGAATATTAGGGCTGAAGTCTTTCGTAGTTTATCATGTATAATACAATTTTTGCCTACATTTGAATTTAATCAAATCTTCACCTATGAATGGGCAGATAGAAATTTAAAATCTCGGTGGATCAAAAAGTCTCAATACAGCACTGGAAATTACTATTAAAATTTTTATTACTTTATTACTATAGTGCTCCGTCAAAACGTATAGTTATAAGATATGCTGTAAGCATAAAAAGGTTGAGAACCACTGTTATAGAGTAATATACTCTTAGATATCTAAATCAAACATTTATTGACAATTATAAGTAATAAAAATGTACAAAGATATAAAAGAATTTATAAAACTGTTAAAAAGATAAAATAAACACATCATAATGTGGGATTGAAATTCAGATATATGAGAAGAAATGAACAAAATAAACAATAGGAAATAAAGACAGGAAAATTCTAATTGGGTGATTTAATAATGTATTAGATCAGCGTTTCTCAAAGTGTGGGTCATCAGTCAGCTTTTAGTGGGTCGCAAACAATTTTTTGAATTATTATGTCAATGCTATTATTAATCATAACAGAAAACAAGCACAAATTTTGCATACACCTCATTATTAAAAGTACATATATAAAAATAAATTGATTATAAACCTATAAAATACTAAATATATATTACAAATTTATACATATTTATATAATATAAATTTTATTTTTTATAACTACTTTTTGAAAAGTGAAATCATGTGGGTCGCGAAAGATTTTTCAGAGTAAATTTGGGCCGCGGTACTAAAAAGATCAAAACCAGTGTATTAGATATATATACAAAGAAGCTATATAATTGTAAAGAATATTTAGAGAGGAATTAAAAAAAGGAAATCTTATTATTAACATGTTAGTCTAAAGTTTAGGGATAAAAATAAAGACCTTTATTAATTTTTTTCAGAATGGTGGGGTTTAAATGAAATCTTTGAAGTAGATAGTGTCAATAAACATCTCATTCAACCTGCCTTACCCATGTATCTTTGTATACATATTAAACTCTATACAGTGAGAGAACATGCTGCTACCCAATAAAAATCAGTTTTTCTGTGCATCTGCGCTCAAAACCCTGTGACTAGTTTGACTATAGCAGAATAGTGCATGGAAATTCACAGAATTGACACAATATCTCACTGGATAGGAGATAGTAAGTACTTATTTTATTATAAAAGATAAAAATTGTAAATATTTTTTTTAATAAAGAAAAAAATAATTTTTTGATATTTAGTAATTAAGTAGGAACCTAGATATCCTGATAAAATAAAAATATATAAAATTTAAAACAAAGACTCTATAAACTATAAGTAGGTAAGTACTTTAGGTACTTTTAATGGTAATAAATAAATAAATTTTATGGTCATACAACAAATTACTAATGTCACTAATAAAGTGATTGTTATAGGCTTTAAAATTATTTTGGCCTTGCAAATACACTAGACAACTCCCCTTATTAAGTATTCCCATATTGATAGTTTCAAACCTAAACTTCAGTACCTACCTAGTAAGTAATAATCTTTAAAAAAAAGTCAAATTAAATATGTACCTAATGATAATTTATCATTTTGTAAGCTACTAATTATTATTAAATGGTGAGGTATTTATTATTTATTTTTGGATATTTAAATTAATAAAACTAGGTGAATTGGTATACAAATAAATAATAAATGTTTTAACAATTAATAGCTCAAATACTTGAAAAAAATATTGTTTATTTAGTTTAAATGTATTAACTACTTGGTAGTTAAATCAACAACAACAATTATAGATAAAATTATGGCATTCCTGTTGCATACTCACTACTCATAAAATATTAAGTATGTGTTCTAATATTATAAAATTAAGTGTACCATATAACTATAAATTGAAATTAACTATTAAATATATTTGTGTATAGTATAATCTATGTTGAGTATCTTCTATATATATAATTTGTATATAATCTATATTAAAAACAAGATTATCAAATGATGATTTCATTTTAAAAATGTAAACAAATACACAAATAGAATAAAAAAATATGATTTATTTATTATGTCATATTAAGGATTGTGATTATTTCAAAATATCTACAACTTTTAATTTTATAAGTTAACTCATACTTTATTTCCATTTACAACCAAATGAAAATAAGTAATTGGTTAGTTGTGAAAAGATTAGACAAAGTACATAAATTACCTATACTAATGAATAATTTTTAATTTTTTATTTTATCTTTTCTTAACTTAGTTTTTAAAATTACATTGAAATCACATAAAATTTTACTGGATAAATATACTAGGTATTTCACACTATATCTACCATACAATATATGTTTGTTTTATATTGCAATTTTAACATTAACATAAATTAACAGTATTTAAATAGATACCTTAAAAATAATATTCTACAAATATATTCTATAGGCTTAGAGTAGACTAGGTGCCATCAGCTGGTTTATCTATAGCGAATTTAAATTATTTACTTGGTTTACCAAAATATTCAAGATTAACCGGATATATAATTTATTGCAATAATACGGATTTGACGAGTAAAAAGTTAAATTTAAATAAGAATACAATTAAAAGGACACATAAAATAAGTGGCAAAAGACTTACCGACCACTCGGGCTCGTCGTAAAATGATAACAGGTTTATCGTCGTGCACATTTGTTCGTGGATACGATTCAACTATATCGTCAAGTAAATATTCCAAACACTGGCAGTATAATTGTCTTGAATTATTCAGAAATCGCACACCAATGAACTTTCGAGCGAAAAAAAATTATCGGTCGAGAAAACAATCATTGAATCATCGCGCCGAATACCGAACTGAAAACTGAAAAGAAGGCAGTAGAACAACAACAGATATTTTTTTTTCGTCAAGGACAAAATAATGGATGTAGGGTGCGCGTTCAGCTGCAACTGCACAAACTACGAAACGGAAACCTATACATCGGAAACGTACGTTATAAACTACATAACCTCAAATGTCAGCGGATGTCCAACAACGGCAACAACACTTTATAGTTTATTACTTTATTTTTATTCTCTAATAGGCAATAGCACTATTAATTAGACTAATAAGACTCAATAATTATACTATTATAGCACTACAGCAGTAGCAACTATAGCACCTTTACATAAAAGCAAGTAGCAATTAGCCCATTCCCAATACTATAAATTGTCGTGTTAACTGTTTCTGTTTTTACTAATTAGTCATCACTCATCACAGAAACTAACTGATCAGTTACTTAAGTCTTTATCATAATATTAGTAATTGTATTTCTATTTTTGGGTATTTTACATTTGTATGACATTTAACATTCTAAAAAGTCCTTTAGGATTTAATACGTATTTTTTTTTTATAGATAACTACGCATATTGATAACTGCAACTGATCACGATTAATGGAAACATTTTGTTTTTTAATTAATTTAATTAATTTTTTTTTGGCGATATTATATATTATATTATTATGTATTAAAATGGTACTTACCAATTTTCTTAATACGTCAATCATAAAATAAATTAAATAGCTATGTGGCATACGACTTAATACTTGTAACAAATTAAATTTATAAAAATTTATTTATTAAAAATTGGATGGAATTTCGTATTTAATATTGTATAAAAGTATTAGAATTATTCCTTAAATATACATTATCTTAGTATAAAAAATATACACCGATCAAATACAATGTATGGAGTAGTGGAGGTATAAATAATCTATCATTTATGTTGTATTTTTTCCGAAATGGTTATACAGCACAAATAGTTTGAATGCAATTTATAAAAGTAATAAATTTGTACCTACTTAATTTTAATACTTATAAGTTATAATTAACAGTTATTAACTTCTCAAACCCATAACAGCATATCAACATTTATATTTTATATCTGAAAATATTACGTAGACTAATAACAAGATTTGGGATTTCATAATTTATTACCACCTACCTAACTATAACATCATGGATCCCGCGAAACGCGTGTAATGTGTAGGTATACACATCGACCCTGAAACTCGACGAGCCATATTATCATAAACCATAATAGTTTAATTTTTAATAGAATAATGATTCAATAATGACAAAAAGAATAATTTTCGTCCGGATGTTGTCAATAATCATAAGCATTATTTTGGTTAGCTGCGAAGGAATGTACATCATTAAACCGGCAAATAAGTAACAAAGGCGTGAAGAATTTACTACAATGTCTACAATATGATAGTATGAGCTAAATAATATAAAATTGGTAACTTGACTTATAAATTTATAATACTGGTTTGAACTTTGGAAAACAAAATTAGAAAAATTAAATTCCGTTCTGATACCAGTACCTACTCAAATAAAAATTAATAAGCTAATGTTCACAAAATACATTTTAGTATTAACTTGGACATAGATAACGATATACAAATTTAATTTGGCCAATCATATAAAAGTAGGACAAATTAGGTATTCCATACTCAACTTGAGACTGTATCAACTCTTTAAAATCAAACAATCCACCGCTTCATACTAAACTTATCTTATTATACCTAATTTATAAGCAATGATATAATTCGTCCAATAATAATTTATAGTACCCATGGCGTGCAACCAAAACTTTTGACGTACACAAATCCTCCAGTGCTTTCAAGTTTCAATCCTAAAGTCTTCGTCTCATTATATGTAGGTACAAATGACAAAATATAACAGTTATTGACAATGTTAAATCCAGATTGCAGCTATACTTATAAATATGTTAAAAAAATGTTACATAGATAAATGAAACGATTATATAATATATTTAATTATTTAAATCAATAAAATAACGAATAATGTATTTAGTTGGTACGGGGTTTTTTCCGAAAAATAATTAAATAAATAAATAATATATTATATATATTATTAATATTTAATAATTTTTTTCTGTTTACGGCTTTTTTTCTGGGGCATTTTTTCCTAGATTCCTGTAAATCCTCTCCATCACTTAAAGCAAAAATAGTCAACAAAAATCAACTCAGCGACTAATTTTCAATTAGTAAATATAAAAAAATTATTTATACATATTAAACCCATTGGTCATCACGTATAACATCCCAATTTTGAAGTAATGTCACTGAAATGTGACTCCCGCCTTAATCAAGTCGCCAGAATCCAGTCTTGCAAATGTAAATGTTTAAACAGATTGAAAATAATATATTTTTTAAATAAAATAAAAGATAGCTAGACCATTAAATGTTATGATAAATTTTAATGAAATCAAACTTATTAGGGGATGTATAACACGCAGTGTGTGAAACATGTTTTGATACAATAATAAAATAAAAATATAAATATAAATAAGAAATAAGTAGGTGATATGTAAAATATGGTATACGAAAAAAAATTTAAATAAAAAAACCAAAACGATATTATAATCAACACTCGAATGAGTAGCTTTAATTTTGATCTTATAGCAATAACTTTGGTCACTTCTACTTGCCATGGCTCAACAAGATGCTTATGAGGCGTTGTAACCAGTGCTCGAATTGGGAAAAATTAAGTCGAAGAGCTCAATCTTAAAAACTGCGTTCCAAGTACACAATTACTTAACACAGACCCACGGGGGGCCTTGCCCCTCCCTTGTCAAACTTACTTATACCACTTTTCAGCTACACGATTTTTTTAATTCTACCTTTATACTAGTCCACAGAATATATAATATGTATACCTAATAAAGTATAAGCAAAGAACAGTGTGATATTATAATTAATTAATTAATAAGCTGACTACAAAAAAAAAAATATATATATATAGGACCATAGAAGTGCAAATAATAATAAATTAATAAACTAGAACTATTACCTATCAAAAATAATTTTGATACTAATAAAAATTGTATTAATTGTAATATTATAAATTGAAATCCACATTTTAATAAAAATTATTTTAGATTTAAGTTTGTGCCGTTCCCTCGTTCCTGTAAAAAAAATAAAGTTGGGGTATGCGAAAAAAAAATAAATAGTAGGGGAGCTCCGTCTCCCTGCGTAACCCCCCACCAATTTGAGTACTGGTTGTAACCAAAGGTTCAGTTTTAAAAATTGAAGTTTCAGGCTAGCATTTTATATAGTGATACAAATATAATATTTATTATTTTTACATTGATTATATAATTTGTATACATTTATCTCAATAATCATTTTATTGCCTATTTTTAATCACCAAAATATAACTAAAATATTAGACGATGGCCGTCTTAATGCCGCTGGCCGCTGCTGCATAATATTTATTAGATAAAAAATAAAAATAATGTTATTACTTATTAGTTATTGCAAAATAAACTTTAATATTTTTATATTTATATAGTTTACTTTTCTAATAATTCTCTACGTCATATTGAATAGGATGTATCTCACTATCTGAGGAACACCTTCCTTGAAAAATCTTGGTTGCGCTACTGGTTATACAACTTCATTTCATAGAATTAGTATTGCCTAAGGCATTCCAATTTTAATTTTCTACTTTAAAAGAAGTTTTTGTAAAATGTCATCATGTCCATAGTTTTAATTAATTATTTACTTCAACTTCATCGTATTTATCCAAACGATATATATCTCTTTGTCTGGTTGACTGCGATATCCGACATAATATTCTACAATTATATTTTCTTTTAATTAAGCTACTGCTGTCAGTTACCGCTACGTTTTGGTATAAATTGTAAATTACAGTTGGTAATATTTATTATTAAACCTGTCTTCCTATGTTTAACAGAAAAAAAGTGGGTTAGAATATAACCTCTTTTTAGAAAAATTGGGATTGAGTTGGAATTAAAGATGTTGGGGTTCCACGAATCACACACTATTTCTTAAGGGTGCCGTAAAAGTTTGGGAACCACTGGGTTAGATAAACGCTCTGCTGCACAGTACATAGAATAGATGTCGAGTGTTACACACAGTAATAGAATTTAAATACAATAATAAATCACTGCAGTATACAAAAAACGATTTTGTAATAAGTTTTTTACAATTAATAATTTTTTAATCATATAACTAAATAATAAAAATTAGTTAAAGATAAATCGCTATTATACCAATGTCTGAATATCCATTAAATAAACTTATGAGGAAACTTAAGATTTTTATGAATTTCATAAAATTATATTGAGACTATGTATGCATTTTTAATATTTTATGGCTTACACAATTGTATCATACTTAAACTAAAAATTTTAAACAGCTACATAGGGCATAGCATAAAAAGCGATAATATTTTTAAAATTATTCCATATCTAATAAATGTTTATTTATTTTGGAATAATATATTAATATATTAGTTAACAAAACATATTTTTCAAATTGCATTTTATGCTATCTTTAAGAACTTCTTTCATACAAATTGTTTTTTTTTTAAAATTTAGCAGAATGTTTAAGTGTTTTTAAAAATCATACACACAACATCTTATTTTAAATTATAAATGATATAAAAAGTCAATTATAAACTTGTAACATTCAAAAATAATAGTACACATAAATCATAATTAACCCAAATACATACGACTAATATTATTTATATTGTAAATAGCTTAAACATAAAACGATTATGTAAAAGTCTAATACAATTTAAATAATAAGAGATGAGAAATATTAATATTCTTGTAGATAACACACTAAATTCCCAAAGGCGCAGTAGGTAGATAATATAATATGGTAAGAGAGTATCAAATATAACATATCCTTATTCTTTATGAATAATTAAATGTATAGTATAGTAATAATGATTAAAATAAGAATACATAAAAATGTAATGATAGAAAAAGTATAAGTAATGTAACAGTCACTAAATATTTGGCTGTATATTTAGAGTAATATTTTAATCCTGGTTCATGCACATTAGTGTTTGCAATATTGAGACTTGACTAGACATCACTGGTTGTGGTATCTAATGATACTTATATACTTGGTTATATATTTATTAACTAATTGTTAACTTGTTTGAAATTCTAATTGTATGTACTAAAATACTTCAAAAAAATATTCTGCCTCAAAATATGACATTTATGATGTGTAATTTCTATTTCACTTAAATTAGTACATATTACACAATATTACATTTAATATATATTGAAATATAGTAATATAAAATCTTGTAGAGAATTTAGTATTATTTTTGTTTCTTCAGTTAATTGTAACAAAATCAATCTAATTTAAAAATTATTACTTTTTTTAAAAAAAAATACTACAGTAAAAGACTGATCCTTAAAAAAATTATGAGATAATATAGAATATTTTAAACTTGTCTTGATATAACTTTTTGAATAGTTAACCCCTTAATTATAGTAACATAATATACTAATAACAAAATTAAGGAAATATTAGGAAATCATTTGGAATTAAGTAATTATAAAGAAGAAATAAGTCTTTGTATAAAGAGACATCCAATTTAATATTTGTGGTATACACAACATGTAATACAAATGTAAATTGGTAAATTACAAACGTCTACCTCTGCGACCACCCTTCCTACGTGTAGAATCTGAGGGAATTGGTGTTACATCTTCAATTCTGCCGATTTTCATACTTGAACGAGCTAGAGCACGTAATGCAGATTGTGCTCCTGGACCAGGTGTTTTTGTCTTGTTTCCACCAGTAGCCCTCAATTTAATATGCAAAGCTGTGATACCCAATAGTTTACATTTTTCTGCAACGTCCTAAAATTAAAATAAATCATAAATTAATTTGTGACATACAAGAAAATATAATATTAAGCTACTAAAAATGAATATGTATTTTTGTATCAGGGACCTTGAATATTACAAATACCAACTCAATACTACAAACTTGTTCTAGAAAATTTAGATATTGATAATCAATGTATAAATTTATTTTTTAAAAGCTAAATCTCACATAATTAAAAATATAAAATGATAACAGAAATATTTTACATCTGATTACAGATTCTAGAAACCAGCAGATTTTATTTGTTAGTTCAGATATTAAGAAAAACACATATCACAAATATATTGCTAAAATTGAAGTTATTATACTTATATGAATATAAAAGATTTTTTATTTTTCTAAGATTAACTATCACAGAGCTTAAAAAAAATTAATAAATAAATAAAAGTTGCGATGATTATTTAGAGACTGGATATAAACTTTAATATTTTATATCCATAAATATTATTATATTCGGAAAACAATTTCATAACAATTATTCAAACAAACATATTTAATCTACGAGTATACTATGGTTATATATTGGAGTATATGGTTTAATTATATTTTACAGGTGCTGTTATACCGTATAGTTACATACCTAAAATTCAGATTTATAAATTCAAAAACAATATGTTTTAAATAATTATAGAAATTAAAACTCATTTTATATAAGGGTAGAAATTGACTGAAGTCAAAAATATTTTTATTATAAAATATTCAATTCACACCCCAATATGACGATGTACTCTCAAAATATGAGATAAAAATATTCTTTAACCCTAAATATGCTTTTATGTCCTAAAAATGTTTGCATTCAGTTCATAAAAAAATAAATAGTCGAGAAAGCTTATCAAATTGGAGCTGCAAACTCTCATTAAAAATATAAAAATCCAAGCTCTACTTATAAGTCATAACAATGCAACTAATAATAGTTTGAAAACCATTATTTAAGGTTAGTGTTAGATAAAAAAAAAAAGGTAGTTTAAATTATAAAAATATACAGAATTAATACTTTATTAATTAGCAATATTGAATGCATGACATCTTTTTATTAAAAAATGTATTAAAACTGCATTTAAATTTCAATATACAAACAAATTTAAAATGTTTGTAGAATTTATTTTAGTTTAGTATGGAATTTTAAATTTTATAAATATCCAGTCAAATTATTTATTAGTTATTATTTTTTATTGACAGCATTGATGTTATGTAATACAAATTATTATTGTCCATTATCCACAAAAAATTATAAAATATTATGGAAGTTTAATTGTCTAACATTAATAAAATGGACTATGCAAATTTAATATTTTAAAATATCAATAGTATATAATTGAATTCAACCTATTTCAACTATATAAAATTAAAAATGTGCAATATATATTTATGGAAAGAAAATGTACAATGAATATAAAGTATACAAAGTTTTATATAATAAATTATACTTAGATTGCTTTTAAAATAATCAAATTTGTGACAAAACTTGTCCAACAACCACTTAAATTAATTTATAATATTTTTTATTTAATCATTAATAAAGATAATTAAGTATAAACAAAAAAAAAAACTTAACTAAAAGAAACTTAAGTTAAAAATTTAACTTAAGATTTCAGCGTATTTATTGTTTTATATATTATTCTTTTTACCACACATAACATAGTAAACTAGCATAGAGACTCAATAATGTGTATTTTTTTAATTTAAAGAGAAGGCAATATATCATAAAACTTAAAGTTTGATTAATATCTATACTTCTGTGTTAGCCTTTTTAGAAAAATTTAAATTACGTGCAAGATATGAGTAAAATTATAAAAAATTTAAAGTATTGTAATAAAGCTAACACAAGCAGACAATGATCTTAAACCTTTTGATAACAGAATAATTTAATTAAATATTAAGGTAACGGTATACATAACACAAAATTGGTACCTATCTATAACTAAACATAAATCTGTTATGCTTCAAACAGAATAAGAAAACAAAAAAATAATTTATTAAATTTTCTTAATACAAGTCTTATTTAAATTTAGAAGAAGTGGCAAGTATAATTTATTGAATAAAATAGCTATTTTTATGTCAGTTGATAATTATTATTAACAATTAAAAAAACATACTTGGGCAGCCAACATAGCAGCATAAGGAGAAGCCTCATCTCTGTCAGCTTTTACTTTCATTCCACCAGTAACTCTAGCAATTGTTTCTCTGAAAAAAAAAGTATAATTACTTAATTTGATAAAAAAAAAATGCTTTTTCTTGGTACAGTAATATGAATGTTTTAAGTCTAGTTTTAACAATAATAGAGAAGAAATTCATCTTAAAAAATGGGATTAAATAATTTAGACGAAGAAATATTTTTAATCTACAAGAAAAAAAAAACGACTATATACAATCAAGACGCAACAACTCAAAGTTGAAAGGAAATTAAAAACCAATGAGATTCTAACACAAATTTTTATTTCTATAGAAATAAAAAAATTTGAGTTGTCAAGTTTTTTTAGTTACTGTGGCTTGACTGTGTTTGTATACTATCATGCAATACTAAACCAGATAACTAATTTAATATTAGGTTAAATACCGTAGAAAATATTTTTACTATACTATGGTAAAAAAACTAGAAATAATTATATAAATGTTAAAATAATACAGATGTCATAACAATATACAAAAAACTATGTATTTAGTTTTAGTAATTTAATTTTACTAAAAGGAGGCTCTTGCAACATTTTGATTTTCAAGGTTTCTTTGAAATGTATTGGGCACCTATGTGGTTATAATTCAAGTTCTATGAATTTAACAATTTTACCATCAATCAATATTTACCTTCCAGATAAATCTGTT
Source organism: Rhopalosiphum maidis (assembly GCF_003676215.2). Taxonomy (NCBI): domain Eukaryota; kingdom Metazoa; phylum Arthropoda; class Insecta; order Hemiptera; family Aphididae; genus Rhopalosiphum; species Rhopalosiphum maidis. The sequence continues at coordinate 43,182,934 of NC_040878.1, forward strand.
ACATGTACAAATGTATCATTGAAGCTAGCAAAAATGTGAGCAACACCATAAACCAATTCTCCTTCTTGAATTTGTGGTCCCAGTTGGATTACTGGTTCTTCTTTTTGTACTTTTCCTTTCCTTGGAGCCATTTTTTACTAAATCAAAAAATAATAAGCATTTTTAAAAGAAGTATTAATATTTTGAAGAATAACAATGCCACATGGCCAATGTATAACTACATTAAAAATTCATAATATCCAAATTAAAATACCGAATGACAACAAATCTTAAGTAAATTTAACAAAATGGACCTAAGGTCTACTACAATTTACTTACGTTCAATAAATATCCAAAGTTTTAACGTAAAATTAAAAGCTATCTAGTCAAGAACTAGAGAAAAGAAACTTACACCATACGAAATCAAATTCCGAAGAGTAAAAGAGTATAAAACATTTTCAAATTTGAGGTTATGTTGATTGTCACACCAAATCGACAGTAGTGTTACCAATAACTTCCATAAACATTGACAGCAAAATAATAAAAAATATTAAAAAAAATTATTTAAAAGTTAAAAAATTAATTTAAACATTTTAATAAACGATTAAATAATTAGTTTTAATCCCAAGTTTAAGGGTATCATTATTGGTTTTATTTACTAATTATAATAATTATATTTAATTTTTAATATAACGATAGTAAGTGATGATTCAGTAGTTGGTTGCATTGTAGATTATCTGAGGTTTCTACCACGATTAAAGATAATTTACCTTGTTATCGACATTATCTTGTATCATTATCTATATATAAATGTGATAAAAAAAAAAAAACAACAAATACAATAAAAATTTTATTCATAAATATAAGATACAAATTGTTTTTTTAGATTATTTTTTAGCTGTTTATTCTGTTCAATAATTAACTGTTTAATCTATACTGACTATCAACTCAAAATAAAGGTAAGATGATCGATTAATTGTAAAAAAGTATTCCTAAATTAAACTTTTCATTTAAATTATTATACTTATATTATGAAATTATTTAAATAACTAATAATTTAAAAAGGTTTATTTTCAAATTTTAACTATACAAGTAGTCTAATAGTTTAAAAAACATAAATCAATATACTAATATATATTTATACTTAAAATTCAAAAAGTAATTATTTATTACCTGCTGTTTCAAGAACATGTCCTGCTATTGTGGAACCAGTATCAATAGCCAGGCATGCAGAATTAATTTATTTTCTTTCTGGGCACTTGTATACAGAGTATAAATTGTATTAGTATATTATAAAATTATACATTACATTTATCATCAATAAACATAAAATTAATCATAGCAGTTGCTCAAGCTCTAAATACCACCTATATACAAATGCTGGGTATATGTTGGAATGTTGATACTCCCAATCTAACATAACACTTAAATTATCTAAACAAATGTTATACTTAAGTATTTTTAACTTTTTTGTGTTTTTTAATAGACGATAATTATGTTAAATTATTTATGTTTAATTTTTACCTAGATATGGCTAAGTGGCAGTTAGAGGTTTTACGAATGGGTATTTATATGGCATTTCCTGTTATCTTATTCCATTACTTCAACTTACCTGAAAATTATGAAGATAAAGTAATAAAATTCAAAAGAGAGATGTTTCCACCGGAAAGACCAGAACCTCAACAAAAAATTGCGGAACTAAAAAGAATTTTCCAAGAACGAAAAGAAGCAGAATTAAAAAGGGTTTTTGAAGAATAAATGAGATAATCATTGCATATATTGTTATTAATTATCACGTTTTGTATATATTGTTTTAAGGTATAGTTCTGTTAAAAAAATTATAGTTAGACAATTTTGTATTAATATAAAAATAAAACTAATAATTGCTTATTTACATATCTAATTTAAAAAATCTTAACTCAGACACTTCAATTTTTGCACATATTGATCAAGTTGAAAACGCTCACAATGTTCAATAATTGATTGTAGATCAATACTATCTATGACTGGACAACTGAACGCCAATTTGACACAATGTATAACTTCATAAGAATCTTTAGCTAAAGAAAAAAAAAAATGTGTTTATTTTTTTTTTAATTAGTGATGTTACAAGTACTATATTTTTTAGATAAATTGAATTTACAATTTTTAATTTGAAATTAAACGCTAAACCAGTGTTTCTCAACTGGTGTTCCACGGCACATAAGTGTATAGTATTATTAAGTGTTAAAAATAGAAATTTCTATTAACATTTTTATTACTTTATTATTATAGTGTTTCATCAAAACGTATGGTTATAAGAGATATGCTGTGAACGTAAAAATGTTGAGAACCACTATGCTAAACTTTTAAATTAAACTAACCACAAATTAATATGTTTAAATTAATTTAAAAGTAAATTTATTACTGTATTAATATTGATAAAAAAAAATTTTTATTTTACTATCAGTTTATAACATCACTATTACTATTTAATTGAAAAAATTAATGTATTAATACCACTGTTGAATGATGACTTGAGAAAAATATTCCAGGCTTTTTCTACAATGTCAAATGTCAATTTATGCCATTTATCCATCAAATGAATTAGTACTTTTTCCAATTCATTAATCATTGTAAAATTAATTAATCTAGTAAGTAATAAATCCCATATACTGGGATTCATGGCATCTGAATATAAGACACATAAATGTGAAGCTAATTTAGTCGAACTCAACGATCTTCTTGCCATCAACGATTGGACTAGTTTGGATTTATCACATCCTCGATATCTTGCTGGGGAAAAATTGATTCCAAGAGTTTCCAATTCAGTAATAATTGATAGCTCAACCAAATTATTTCTAATATTAAAATAAGTAAAGTAAATTGGTTATTTAACTACAATATACATAAAGTAAATATAAAAATGTAGAATAGTGAATATTATGAATATTATTCTTACTTCATCATCTCTTTTGAACGGCAAGTAATTTCTTCAATATTTTTTGTTGTCACTAAACACAGACATTGCAATGCTCTTAGTCGCACACTTGTCGGACACATAGAATCACTGTCATCTTCATTATAAGCTTGGCATATAAGGAAATTATGCAAATTATACGCTGGTGTATCATTTTCTAATAGATAACATGCTCTAAACACAATAATTTAATAATACCAAATAATAACACCGCTCAGTTTTAAGCTGTATTTAACCAGGGTCAAACAAATTCAAATAATAATTATCACCTTAATACACCTTCACTGATTGTTAAATTTTCTTGAGCTACACAAAATGAATTAGTTGTAGACATTAAACTTTTATCAGGAGATCCCATTGATCCCAATGAAGAAGGTTGTAACCACTCTTTTAGAAGGTCTACTTTAAGCGCCAAGTCTCCTTTACCATGAACTTCAACAATTGCATCTACTGCACCATTAATGTCTAAAAAGTATAATATAATAATAATTTATATATTAATACCAAAACTTTAATATGACATTAAAACTTACCTGGGAACAATTTTATTTCACCTGTATGTCTTTTAAGTATTATTGGATCATTGTATAATTCTCTAATTAATTCATTAGGTTGCAATGCTAATTGTAAATAATTTGGTTTGCCAAATCCATACATGTGTAATATATGTTTAGTGGTAATTAATACATATTTTGTAACAACCTTGACAAAAAAAAAAAACACTTTAATTAAATTTAATTCAAATATATAAATATATTAATACAAATACATACTTTTGTAATACCAGACTTGGCATTTTCCGAATTTTCTAATTTAACCCATTCTTGAGCTTGTGAATGACTAATTTTTGCTGCTGCTAACTGATCAGCACCTAAACAAAAAAAATCAAATAAATAATATTTATATAACAGCATAATTAAACAAAAGCTATTATTCATTGAAATTTAAAAATATAAATATAAATAATACCTAAAGGTAAACTATTGACAACAAAATAAAGGGAGGCAGCAACTATTTCTAAATTCTTTACATTGCTCAATACTTCTTGAATATCTTTAAGTAATGATTCCAAGCGCATATGTAAGTACCATTCAACATTCTTATCCTTGGTAGCTACTTCATTAACCTAAAATATTAATCACTTAGTCAGTCTGTGAATCACTGTGCATTCAACAATTCTTACCATATTCTTTACAGTTAAAATACATAATGTGTCCTTATCCATTTCAATTGCTTCAATTATTGAAAACCATTTATTATATGTGAAAAATGTCAATTCTGGTTTTATGATTTTCCAAACATGAATTTCACGATGTCCAAATTTTTTTTTTTTTTTATTTGCAAGTGGAACATAGGGTAAACGATATTTAGAAATAGGAGGTAATGATTGTGATTCCTGGAACATGGCAAACCATATTTCTTGCTCATGTTCTTCAGGTAAACTTACTCGTTTATATTGCATTAAAAATAATAAAATTTCTTTTTGAACATGAAATTTTAAAATTGCATTTACATCATATTTTTCAATCAAACCCATTATTACTAAAAATACTTCATAATAATAAATATTCACCTAGAAAACAAATATTAATTAAAAATTAATTTAAAATATTAATTAGTTTTCAAACTAAAAGTAAAAGTGCAATGCATTGTTGCCTTACTTGTTCCCAAACATGATTCCAAAGAAAATCTAAAATATCAGTTTTGTCTGTAATAACACAGAAAATGTCTTCACATTTTTTTAATAGGGCATCTTTGTCTTCAATTATTTTAGCTATCCAATCTAGAATTTATGTAAAATAACAATTATTTTATTTTACTGATTGACTATTTAAAAATTAGGTTAATTATTCACCAAATGTCTTCTCTTCATTTTCCCCAGGTGTATAAGGTTCCCATTGAATTAAGCAACTTTCTAAAAATAATTTGGCTGTCTGTTGTAAATCAAAATGTGTATCATTACAATAATCTACTAATACATTTAATGTAATAATTGGAGATCTTATCATTTTCTGTAATAAATGTCGTTGATCTAATTCTGAATTATAAAATGCATCTAAAATTATAAAATATATATATATAGCAATATACATAATATATCCATTTTTTTAACTCAATATAATTTATTAATTTATTAAACATAAATTAATACCTTTAAATGCAAATCCATACTTCATCAATTTTTTACCCCAAATACACTTGTTTTTTGTTGATTTAAGTGTTTCATACAAATCACCAGCAGTATCAATATTTAATCGTAAGTAAACTAATCCCAAATCTGTAATATTTGTTAATTTTTGATAGTTCATTCCCACACTATAGATTAAACAATAAACATAATTAAAAAAGTATATAACCATTAAAATTGCTTAACTTTATAGTTGTATTGTATACTTATTTAAAGCATCTTCGAGCCAATTGAAAGCGTCATGTGGTTTGAGAGTATTTAAAAGACCTAAACCTAGGTCCATATCTAAGTTTCGAGAATAAGTAACACTTTTTAATATTTGTCTGACATTACTTTTTATTAAATTATTTCCTTTTTTAGTTAACTCGGATTCCTGAAATATTAAAATACACGTTTATTTAATAAATAACTATCTATTATAGAAAAAATTGTTTTTCTTTATAATACAATTAGAACTGACCAATGTTTGTTGATTTTGAAGAATAGCACGATATAAACACATTATTTGTGTTACAGTTATGTGAAGACCAATAAGATTCTGACCTTGGAAATATTCTAACGAAGACATTATTATATCTGGTGTTGGCTAAAATATTTTAATTAAAAATTAAATATTTTTAAAAACATAATTATTTCTACTTACAATGGTATCATATGAATCTTTAACATCTATTTTCTTGTAACAGTATAATGAAGATTTAGGATTATAAAAATCTAGAAGAAAAATTATTAAAATTATTAGTGGTTTTGATATTACATAATTAACTAAATATTACTTAAAAATGAACTATAAAGTTTAAATTGTTCAAAAAATTCTATATGTATAGAGTTTTTGTCAATAATTCCATTTCTCCAAGAATATGCTAACCCAAGCTCTATATTATCACTATTCACCACATCTCCACATGTTAAATAAAATGGTTCAACCCACTGACTCAATTCAACAGCTCTAGTTAATAAACCTAAAATAGAAAAATAAAATGTTTAATTTTACTAGAACATAAATAAAAAAAGAAACAATATTACTTGATTCACTGTTAACAGTAACTAATTGTGTAATTCTTCGAATCAATGTCCAAAGAGGAATTTTAAATGCAGCTTGAGACACTGGATCATAAGTAGACACTAAAAGTTCTCCTAGTTCTAATAATTTAGTTGCAAGCTGAGGGCTAACATCTCCAAAAGAGTTTATAAATTGACCAAATATACATATATTTTCATTATTCATTTGTAAAGCAGACTCTTTAACAAACTGAACCACAACATTTTCAAAAGACTGGAATAATAAATTTGATAATCTTGATAATTTTGCTTGTATAATAGAAGTCTTCATATTATTGAAACATTCATCTAATCAATTTATTGAAAAATATTAAAATTTAATTAATGCACAAAATATGTTGATTGAAATGTTTAAATTACCTTTTAGGATTGAATTAACACATTTTTTTATAAGCTTTTCTTCATTAGAGTATTCTGATAAATCACATTCAATTTTAAACTCATTCTATAATAAAAACCACAATAAAACATAAATTCTAAATTCTAGTATTTTCAACAGTTAAACAAACAAACCTTTAAACAATAAATATTAATTAAGCCATTAACACTATGTTGACACTCTTGACGAATATCTATGCATTGACTTTTAGCCAAAAATTTCAGTAAAATAAAATATTTAGATGCTTCTTCAACAAAGATTGAATGTTTTCTCAAACTGTTATATGTAATCCAAATTGTTATACATATTCTTTGTACCATTGAACTAGGAATTATCTGAGGGTTTGTTAATGATTCTATTGCTTTATCGGTAAGACTATATGAATAAAAATTAAATTTTAAAATGGTTTTAAAAGTAATAATAGAAATAATAATAATAAAAATTAATTTCCACATCTATCACAGAGTAGAAAAAAGTCAGAACCATGCCAAACCATTCAGTGTAAAACATTTTCAAAAAATTATCAAGATTCTAAAACATATCAAAGCTAAAAATAATATTAAAATTTGCTATAATCGACTATTATATCTCTGGCAACGTTAGAGGTCAACTGTCTTACTATATTTAAAATCAATTAAATGTATAATTAAATTCATAGGTACAACTAGATGGTGGCTTGAGGGAACTTCCCCCAAAAATATATCTGATAATAAGTCACAAAAATGTTATTTTCAATAAGATATACAATTAACCAAGAGGCAAGAATGAGTATACAGCAAAACTATTTATCAATTTTGGCAAATGCTTATATTTGTTGTACCATTAAAGGAGTTTCCTATGGCAATACCAACTTGTTTTTACAAATGAGAACCATCCTGTACATTTTTAAACTGATTTTATACTTATCAACCAAAATAATTGAAAATATGAACCTTAAGTACATTAAAACATTCCATAGTCAAAATTTAGATAAATATATAATAAAAATAAAAATAGTGATAGGTATGTCTGGTAAATCATAAAGAATATTATAGATATAAATATTGATGTAAATTTACATTAATTGCAAGCCATTTGCAAATACACCAATTTAGTAAAAAGATGTAAGAGATATGTATCCATATAGATTAATAAGAAGAAATTATAAGGATTACAACTTAGGCAATAATTTGATGCTAATTTTGCCTATAATTAAATTTAAATATGCCGTTATAATATATAAGCTATGATTCTTTGTTTGTGTTTTAAGAAAATAACCTAAATTGCTAGTACTGTAATAATAAATTAAGAACTATAATAATACATTTACATACCCAGATTCAATCAAATACTGTAAATAAATCTCATATGCTTCTCGTTGAACTGTGACAGATTGCGTACTAACCAATTTAATTATGTCTTCTAGTACAGTTGAGCGATTTTGGGAACAAATATTTTGAACCGCAATAATTATCTAACATTAGCAAAGAGTAATAATCAAATTTTGAACAAAAATTATCAGATGTTTAAATACTTACTATACTTGGAGTAATATTTGTAAATGAAAGATTATAACTCTTTAATATCAATTTACTGGTAAGTAAGCTTTTTACTTCTACTATATCTTTAATAGTCGCTGTATTCAAATCAGTATGAAGTGTTTCATCACAAAGTTTTACCATAAGTTCGGACCAAGGTATACTAGCAGCTTTTAAAATGCTCAAGGCTGAATCAGATTTGGTCTGTAAAAATAATTTGAAATAATATATATTTTATATTTTTCTTAATGAATATTACCTCTTTGTTAGAAATAAAATTAAGTATCATAGTTGCTTTTTCTTCCCATGACCACCAACAATCAACTTGACTAACAATATTCTATAATATAAATTAAAAATTAATACAGCTTAATAAGTTTGAATTGAATATTAATTATTTAAAAAATTTATTTATTTTTACTTTAATATAAGCAGCTAAAATTTCATCAGAATTTAAGAATCGCTGTAGTGTAAATGTTGACCAAAATGTTGTAATAAAATCAGAGAATGTATTCATTTGTATTTGATCCAAAATTAAAAATGATAATTCTGAATAATTTTGGTCTTCATGCGATAATTCATAATCATCTAAAGTAATCTTAACACCAAAATTATCATTCAACTCCTTTAATTCAGTTAAGTATTTTATCAATAATATTAATTTCATTTGAGGTTCGGTTGGTCGTGAAATACTTAAACACAAAGGAGATGAAACAATTTGATTGATGATATTTAAAAAATAGCGACAAATTTCTAAACTAGGATTGATCCAATCCAAATGTAAGTATAATTCATTCCATCTGAAAAAAATGTTAAAATAAAATGTAAAAATAATTAAATTCAAAATTTAAATCCAATTAGGTAGTTTTAGTAATTTATACATACCTAACTTTACTTTCTATGTAAGAAACCATGGAAGCTACTGTTTCATCGTAGAACATGAAAAGAGTTGTAGAAGCAAAATTCTTGACCCATAATTTTAAATCATAAATATCTACAGAAAATGGTGTACTTGAAAAATATTCATTAATAAATTCATCGTTAATGCAACTTTTAATTTCTGCAATATGACGACTCCAAACTGTTAATGCATCACTTAACTGATTCTAAAAAACCAAAAACAAAAACAAATAAACTAATTAAATTTATAATTTTAATTTTAGATTCCAAACAAAATAAAAACTATCACTCTAAAAGTTTAAAGTTATATAAAATACAAAAGTTAATTATTATTATTTACATACAATTTAATATATTGTTTAATTTAAAAATATTAATTTTACATATTTTAAGTTTTATTAACATAAACTAAATTAGCTTAATTAGGTGTACATTATATTATAATAAATAATTTATAAATATTTACTTTTTGTATAAGGTCCAAACAAATGTCGTTCACATTTTGTTTACAAAAAGAAAGCCATAGTTCTGTATTTTCAATAGACCAGTCAGATACATCATGCAAAAGACAAAAAGTATCCAATTTGTGAAGTGTACTTTGTAATTGATCAAGTAAAAATGTTAACTTATTTTCTAATCCTTGTGATGAGGACTTTACTCTTAATAATGCATACCTTAAAAGTTTTCTACATAGCGTAAAACTAGGTACAATTATATTGAGAGCACAATTACCAACAAATGTATCATCCTAAACAAAACAATTACCTTTGAATTAGTAATGAAATTATTTTGGAAAGGTATAATTCAATCATTTACTTTAATTTTATTTAAGTAATCCATCATTTCATCAAATGTTTCTTGGATGCCTTTGTTTCCAGGTTGCCATACATCTAATTTTCCCATAAGTCCTTTAACTTGTTCTTTATATACTGTTTCTGGATCAAGATTAAAAGCAGCTGCAAAATTCCGAGCTTCATCGTATTTACCTCGCCTTAACATTCGTGCCAATCGTAAGTCAGGTTGACCTTCAGATATAAGTTTTACATGTAATGTGTTAATATCTTCGTCTCCGTGTGCTTCCAAATACAACAGACCATCAGATGTGCTTGGATAATCAATAAGATATGTTAATGATGATGTTGGAAGCTTGAATGTTACACTAAAATCTATTTTAAACAAACACATATTTTATTGTTAAACTAAGATTTATAGGTTTTAAATTAAAACTTTCAATAGATTAATTCCTCTTAAAATTACCAGTTTTTCTTTTAAAAAAATACATATTTCATTCTATTTGCATTTGTGGTTTTAAAATAAGAAAACAGCCCAGGGTATCTAAGTTTATTCTATTAAATTTGTAGTAATTAATTACAATTTTTACATTCCATATTTTTGTTTGTTTTTTAATTTCAACTAGATACAAAATTGCAATCAATATAATGTATTTAGATAAAATATTATAAAACTAAAAAGTAATAATTATAGGTAATATTATGGTGATTTTAATCATGAATTTTATTTTTGATCGTGGTGAAAACATTTGATATCATAAACAGTTTTAAGAAACAATTATAATAGGCATAAAATACTTGAATGTTTTTATGGTCATACCTACCTAACTATAGATATTAATTTATTAATTTACATGAAAATTTGTTATTAACAACGACATGAGCCTATTTTGAAATAAAAATATTACTTTTAATATTTTAAAACAATTGCACTTGTTATCTTGTTAACAAAATAAAACCACTTGTATTTTAAACTTCAATATTGTTTAACTTAAAAAGATGTTTTAAAGTTAAATAAAGTTATATTAAAATTAAATTTTTTTTACAAACAATTATTATATTAATGAAATTCTAACAATTATTTAGTTATATTTTTTCTATTAGCGACATTCAAACAAGATTATTTTTACCAATATTATTTTTCAATTTGTTAAAACATAAAATCTTTTAAATATTTTTGCCAGATATCAGATATTTGTACAATATTAATGTTAACTTATTTTATTGTTTCTATACATTGAAGTTTTGTTAAAAAACATATATATGTGTACATGTTAGATCAATACTTATATTACTTCAATATCCAAATAATATTATAACATTAAGGAACATTTAAACATGGATACATTAATAAAAGATGTATATGATGTATTAACTAACAAAACTGAGAATGAATTACCTTCACAAGATAAACTTGTTAAATATCAGAATACATACAGATTGGAATCAAAAAATACATTCAATGAAAACAAAGCTTTAATCGTAATAAAAAATGAAACAATGAAACATTTGAATAATGAAACTAGATATAATCCAGATGACGCAACAAGAATTGCTGCAAATATGTCACTAAGTATAAGAGATGGTATTTATGACTTGGATTTTGAAAGGTAAAATTATTTAATCAAAAAAATATATACATATTTAAGTATTATAGATATATTATAATAATAATGGCATCACCAATGACTAATTAATTTTAGGTATTAGATTAGATAATATAAAGATTTAATTAAATATATTTTACGCAAATACATATTTTACTAAGTTAATTTCAGTAATTATTACTTATTTGTGCTTGTAAAATTGTGCGATCAAATTTTTTATTGTTTACATAGATCTTCATATTTAATTTAAATAACTTCCTTAAATAAGTACCTATGAACTTGAGTGTAATTATTGTTTTAATAAAAATGTGTTCAAAATATTTTTATATTACATAATCTATACTACATTAACTAACTTTGATTGAAATGATTGAATTCTCCTAACTTGCCTAATTATTTAAAAAATCTTTATTAACCCAATCTAACCAATAAGAACTATTAGATGATTTTTCAAGCTCAGATTGTGAATATGTAAATAGGTATAATAAATACTAAATTAGACATTTATTAATTAGGAAGATTTCTTTATGACATTTTCCTTTTGATGTGAGTGTACCAATAATTTTTTCAAGAAAGGAAATTATTATATTATTGTTACTATGGTACCTAATTACAAAATGTTTATTCAATAACACTAGTCGATTTATTGATTGAGTAAACTATACACAACAGTAGATTATATAGATATTGTTAATATAATTTCTAACAACTATAATTAAAATTATATTATTATTATATTAATAATATTATTATATTATTAAATTATATTTTAACTCATCTTTTCAATGTTTACTCATTTTGAACAAACGTGTGGCTTTATTAAGTTCTTTTACGCCAACCAAATATATTCTAGATATGTGGTAAATATGTTACTGTGTATGTCCACAATTAGTGAGTGCTGACAATTACCTAGTGAATGTCAACATACACCTATTAAATTGGTGAATGTTGAAAAATTAAAATAATATAAACATATACTAATGGATGTTGACATTTACATTAGGATTTTGGTAAATGTTGATATACATAACATGGTTTGGGTTAATGTTGACATAGGTTACGTATTCGCACATAATATTTTAGTATAGTACTATAGATATAGACAATAATATAAAATAAAAATCAAATGTTTAGTTATAAATATTAACAATTACTTTCATTAATTATGATTATTATTATTGAACAATATTATACCAGTATTATTAATTTAAATTATGATTATTTTGCCATACAAAAAATATTATTTTAAAACAACAGCAAAAATTGTTCTACTTATTGCAACATGACAAACTGTCATGACATTTTGAACTGCATAAAATACCAATATTTCTACAACCATACTTTTTTGTGGTGTACATTGTTTTGCAATTACATGGTGTATAGGTAGGTACTAGAATTTTAGATAATAATATCGGCATTACCAACATTCACCATTATATAAATGTCGATATTCGCTAGTAAATGTTTACAAACAGTACAAATTTAATCAATATGCCAACATTCACCAATGATTTTGGTGTATGACGACATTAACCGGTGACTGTCAGCACTCACCAATTGCGGACATTTGTAGTGACATATATAAATAAATTTATTACTAAAAGAAATCTATTAAGTTTAAGAATTTTTTTAAATATAGCAAAGAAAAAAGAACTAAAATAAAAGTAAGTTAAATATCAAAACTATAAATTTTAGTTTTTGTTTCAGATACAAAATTGTCTGCATAGTTGAAATTGGAGAGAAAAAAGATCAAGGAATAATGTCTATTGCTAGATTACTACGAGACTTCAATAAAGATAAATATGTTTATAGCAATTTTGAAAATCATCATTTATTTGCAACTATTATGGTAGGGGCATTTTATTATGAATAAATTCAGTAAAATTTTACAACACTTAAAAACTTTATAAGTAACAATCTAAAACCAAAATTTTTCACATTTTCAAAATCTTTTAAGAAAAAAAGAAATATTTAATCCAAAAACTTTTTTGAAAAATACTTATTTATAAAAATTATTAATTAAAATTTAATTACCTGGCATTGAAACTAGCATCAATGAAGGCTTTATTTCGTCAGTTAATAAAAGAACACTTGTAATACCCATTTCTTCCATCACAGTAAAATCACTAATTGGCACCTTGTTCCATTCTTTAACTGGTAAAAATGAAAATGCACATACCAATAACATGGTTTTTGAATCAGTAAGACAAATTATGAAACTGTAATGATATAGTTTAATTGTAAGCACAATGATATTATAATTTTAAAATTGTTGAATTAGTTTATATATAAACCATACTTATACTTGTGTATAATCAAAAATTTAACTATGATGTCAATGGAGATTAGAAAAGAAATAGTAAATTGTAAGAGAACTAAAATTAATAAATTACCTTTTATCTTGAGTGAAAACCAGTTTTTTAATTTTACAGTTGTTTGGAAATAAAAATTCCTTAGATCTCATGTTTTCTCCCTCATACAAACAAATGCTGTCACCAGCAATTAAAATATTATCATACATCTCACACACCGTTTTTACCTATTAATAGTTAAAATAAAATATAATTAAATGGTTATACAATATTTAATACTTTAACTTACATTTTCATGGATATCAAATGTTTTCAAAGTTATAAGATTTTCTATGTTTTTAAAATCATTATCAATAACAGATTTCTCCAATAATTCCATAACATTGGCACAAATAAATCTTAAAATAATTAAAATGTATAATTTATTTAATACGACAATGAAAAAAATGTAAAAACTTAAAATATTTCTTCAATATATTTATTACTTATTAATGAATCCAGATGATGTAATAACTGTGATATAGAAATGATTTTCTTTATGAGAAAAAAACAGACCTACAGGTGATTCCATTTCTGAGGGCAAACAACGAGGATTTTTTGATACTCTCCTAGAATTAAAATTACATATTAAAATACATATATTAATATCATTAATCAAAGTTATAAATGATTATTAGTTGTATATATGTATTTGGATTTAATATATATTATATATAAAAAATGCTTTATGTGTTTTCAAAAACAAAATAAAATATTAGCTGCATAATTTTAAGTATATTTTGATGATTTTGATAGCATATTTTGATAATTTTAAGTACAAGTCCTAAATCCTACTAATAAACTTATGAAAAATTACAATTTTGATTTTTCCTTATATTTATCTTAGTTTATTTTAATTGTAGACATGAATAATTTATTATAATTATAATATCTATTCTTCTCAATAATTATGAAGCTATAATTATTTTTTAGTAGATACGTGGTACATGGATATTGAATATTGTAAAGATATTATGGTAATCGAGATAATAGCCACATATAACAAGAAAGTACCTAAGTTTGAGTAAGACTTAAGTTTAAATAGGTTGAGAAAAAAAGTTTAGTTTGTGAAAACTGAAGTTTGCTCATTAGTGGATATTATAATATATTATTTAAGGTTTTTTTTTATTGTTTTTATATTGAGCAATCAACTTCTAATTTAATTACCATAAGTAAACAATTTAAATAATAAAAGAAAATATATTATTTTTAAAATTAATTTGCTTATGTAAATTTATTAGTTTATTTATTATTAATTTTTAATTTATATACTTGAATAGAAGTTTTTATATGTACTTGATAAATAAAATCCTTGGATTTGTAAATGAACAACAGTATATAGTCCAATCATATAGTAACACAATTAAGTAACATCCATCATCTGATATTTTAGCATCCACTATTTCATTTGGAAATCCAAATGTCTGATTGATTTCTGTAACACTGGTATTAAATGAGGTGAAAGATTGACCTCCTGAAATGTACATTAAATCATGTGTACACATAGCACTGATTTTTAGGTCTTCTTTGGATACACATTTTTCATCACATGTTCTTTTTATTGTGGCCAAAGTGGTTGTTTCAAATATTCTGCTGTCACCAATAGCTACAGCACGAGTACCGAAATTTATAGTCTCATCGGCTGAACTATAACCAATTGTTATACCGTTCCACATTATGAAATCTTATGATTTAAATAGATCTAATAGAATGTAAACAATTTTTAATTTTTAAATAAATACATATTTAAAACAAATATATGAAGTACTTACGAGTAATACAAAAATTAATTTGTTTTCTGAATTAGTTTATCAATATGCCTTATATTTTAATCCGTATTGTGTTTTTAATATTGCGAGTTATTTGTAGTTTGTACCTTAGGTATCCTAAGGCTACCTTTAATATTTTTGTAATTTGTGAATTATTATATAATTTAGTGTAGCCGTGTGAAAACTGGAAAGTTTAGATAAACGATAAACATGATATAATATACCTATATAATTGCAGTAAATATAATATTTAAATTTAATAACAATCCTTTACATTTTTATCTCTGAAGAATAGAATTTTGGCGCTTAAATTTATCATTAAATCAACAAAGAATTTCATGAAAGAAAATGTATTTTTAAATGTTATCAATCTCATATGGCGGCAATTGTTAAACATTGATAAATGATATCAAAAGTACGAAATTTAAATTTAATAAAGTTCCTTAATTCAGAAATCTGTTACGATCGTTTTATATTTTTATGCAATTCTGTGAATACTTGAGGTCGTTTAACGTAATAGATTAAATTTGGATTAATCTAGATAGTTTGTGGAAGATAAAATGATACAATATATATCTGCAGTTTTATGAAATAAGTAAAACTTTAAAAGGTATTTAAAATTTGTATTTCTTGTATATTTTAAATATTTTAAGTAAATTTATTGTGTAATTTTATTTGTAATTTACATTAGATTTTCAAAAGCATGTCTCGAAATCAAATAACTGTACATCCAGTTGATGGGCATCAAGAAAAAGGAGCAAAGAACATTTTGGCTCACTTACCGCATTATTATTTGCCAGGCTTAAATACATATTTACTGAGTAATATCAAAAACAGCAATGAAGCTATTCAGTATTATTCTGCGCCTAATCGTTTCAATTTACCAATACCATGTATTACATTTACAGATATTGAGCCAAGTAATATTAATTTGATTTGACTATAAATACAACTATTTGTTAGAGTTAAATTAAAAATAATTTTTTTTCTTTTTATTTAATTACAGAAATAAATGCAGTTTTAGATATGATTAATTTAAAAATACAATGGAAACATGAAAATGAAAAATTATTAGGATTATGCCAAAAAAAATGTATTACCATCAATTTTTAACAACTTATTGAAATTAATAATTTTTCATTTTATTATTTTCAGTAAGTTTTGATACTTTAAAAACCATAAAAACAGCTTTAAATTCAAAAAATTCAACTGTGTATTCAAAAATTCCATATGTCTTAACTCGTTTTACATCAAATTTGATGAAAAATCCTGATCAATATTTTGATTCTGTAAGTATAAGTATACTTTGTTTTAACATAATAAATTATTATAGTACCAAAATAATTTTGATACTTGTTGGTATCATTTATTCATATGCCTAATTTTAAAAAAGATGTGTTATAATTATTTGTTATTTAATATTCATTTCATTTTAGGAATATAATTGGTATTTTGGCAATACTATTGAAAAATTTCAAATTGATGGAAAGTGGGTATTAGCTTGTGCCAGAGGAGTAAACCTTGATATTTTAGGTAACTATGTGTATGTGTGTGTGTGTGCGTAACTAACCCATAACAATATGGGTAAGGATAATATTATGTTTTATTTAATTTATAAATATTAATTTTCCTATGTTGTAAACTGTGCAATTTTACTTAGATTTGTTAATTTTTTATGTATTCTATTTTATGAATATTAAGTTGCACAATGTTAAACTTTTATAGTTTTATCTTAACGCAATAATTTTACTGTTTTAGATATTATATTGACTAGTAATAATAAATTTGAATTAATTCAAAGTAAGAAAGATAAACATTTTAGAGATTCAATTTTTGATATAAAATCTTCAATTTCAAATGGTAATATTATAAAGCTTATACAATTAAAATAATCATTTATATCAATTATTTTATACTTAAGAGTATTTAAAAAAAAATCATTATCTACAAATATCTGTGTATTTAATTTTGCTTTTTTAGATTTAATGATTCGCCAAAAAACCAAATTATTTATATTTTGGAATAATTCTGATTCAGAATCTATATTAAATAATAATTCAGTTTATGATAACTGTGATATTCCGTTTGCTGATGCTGATATGATTACTAATAATTTTTGTACTGCCGATGTGAAACATTTTATTAAATTATGGAAAGACGGGTAAATATATTTCAATAATATTTCCTATCGAAGTAAATCATAAAATAAATAATAAGCAATATTAAAATGTTTTAATTATTTTTTTAAAGAAATTGTATTCAAAACAAATATTTTGACGTGTTATATGATCAATCAGATTCTTTTATACATTTAAGTTATTTACAAAATGAATCTAATTTAATTGGCGTTATCAATAGACAACAATTCTACTTAATAGATACTCGGGTATGTATAACTCATAACTCTAAATTTAGTAGTCTTGAATAAAGTACAAATCCTATAACATTTAAAACATAAGGGCTGAAAACTTGGTTTTTTGAAAATGGCTATAAACCCTGGTTTTATAATTTTTTCAACATTGTGAGCCAAAAGCCTTCCAAACATAGGTTAAAAATTTAAAAATTTAAAAATAACTGTTTACATAACTGAATTGGTATATATTAATATTAATTTTACAATTAAATTACAATATTCACATATTTCATATTAATTCTAGTTAAAAGAAGATTTTTCATACAAAAAAATATTAAGTTTAAGTTCTTTAATAATAATTCTAATGATATCACAATAAACAATTTAAAAAACTAAAACTAGAAGATTAAAAAAACTTAAAATTTGAAATAGTTTTGAGCTTTGAAAAATATATTATATACTTGTTAATACTTTTACTTTTTAGGTTGATATATCTAAACCTTGTTCTATTTATGATCCAACTACTTTTATAGAACCATGCGAAGAATTAACAACATTAAAAAGTAGTAATTTAAATAGTCATAGTATTTATGTAACTTCCAACCATTCGGTTTTAACATTTGATAATAGAATGGGATTTGTAAGTAAATCATATCACATGCTTTCAAATCCTCCATCTCTAATTAATATACATCGTTATGAAAACAAGTGAGTGTAAATGCTTACATATACATAATATAAATAAATTATATTAACTATTAAAATTTAAATACATATTTTTAGCTTTGATTCGTGTGAAATGTTGTTTTTGGGAAACCAAACAAATGAAAGTCTTGTTTCTTTACCGTACACTTCATATCCAGATAACTTTTTGTTATGTCAAAGTATTGCATCATCAATTCCAAATTCATTACAATCATTACGCAATGTTCAACTTCAAGGGCATTGCTTAAATCCAATATTATTTGATCGATTTTCACGGTGTTTGACTGGTACTACTGTTATTGGTGAACATATTAAAGATTTAAAATTATACAGTATTAATTCTGCTGGAGATTTATTTGTTCAAAAAATAAATGATAGTACACCAATAGACGTGACTGAATTTAATAAAAATGTTACAATAAAACCTCAAACGGTTCCAAAGCTTAACTATTCATGTATATTTGATATGAGTAATCTTTGGCAATTAGAACCATCAGACATACATGAAGAAATTAATATTAAAAAGAATAATTTTTGGAATATGTCAAAAGAAAAAATGTTATCTTATGTAGACCATTTAGCCCCAATAATATTATCCCCCTGGGATATAGATGACTTATCTGAATGGGAAAATGAAGATGACAATGCTGATATTAATGATGATTCTGATTGTGACTATACTACTAAAGTGAACTTTTGGTTCAATAAAAATGATACATTGTTGGGGTCAGCAGAAACTTCAGAGGCAATTAATGATAATCCACCAATTAATATTTTATCTCAAGCTTCTACTTCAAAAACTGTTCCTTCATCAGAAAATGATGACGATTCCAGTTCAGG
The DNA here is from genome assembly GCF_003676215.2 of Rhopalosiphum maidis. NCBI lineage: Eukaryota > Metazoa > Arthropoda > Insecta > Hemiptera > Aphididae > Rhopalosiphum > Rhopalosiphum maidis. The sequence continues at coordinate 43,202,334 of NC_040878.1, forward strand.
TTAATTATTTGTTAATAAAATGTTTAATCTTTTGATGATTAACATTGTTTTTATTTTTGTTACAGGTTTTACAGTTTCATTAAAATCTGAAGACAGTTAGTTAATAATCATCTTAAATACATATGTACCCGTATTTAATTTTAATTAGTGATGTAACATTTAAATTATATATTTGTACATTAAAAAGAATAGCTAATTAAATTTATTTAATGTAAATTTTTATCAATTGTCCATTATAATTAGAAACTAAAAATATTCTAAAACAAAGTTTGAAAAATATTTTGACATTTATTATGACATGTTAATTTTAAATATTTTTATAAAGACTTAATAAATTATACTTATATTTTATTAATTATGTTATAAAATTAATAATCAGAACTGTTGTACCAATATATTATTAATCCTTTATAGTGTTTTTACCTAAATATCTAATCTGGAATATTTATTTGTTTTTAAAAATCAGCATTTCAATTGTAATATAGAATAAAAATAGGAAAGAACTAGCAGGTTAAGAATGAGCACTGTTGAGCTGCTTTATAAGTAGGTAATTTATGCATGTGTGTGTTTTTATCTGAATTACATACTTAATATAAATTAAGTAGAATAAGTATGAGTACAGTGTGTTAGTGTTCTAAAGAATACTTTTATTCCAAGTATTTAAAAATACTGTTCATATACTTTTTTCTTAGAATATTTCAAATAATACACAAATATTTTAAAAACTATTACTATTAATACTTTTCAAATATTTTTGATTACTATTTTTCATATTTTTTCAATATGCTTGCAAAAGAATTTTATACTATAATTCAAAACGAAGAATCGACTCATAGGCGCAATTTCAATTTAAAAACTGAGGGTGCTTAAGCTCTACATTTTCCGGACATAGCATTGAATAGCTACTGATTGTAGTATTATAAAAAAAAGTATTTGCTACTTTTAAAATTGGAGCTGCTAATACCCCCTAAGCGCCCCCCCCCCTATTTGCGCCTATGAATCGGCTACTAATTTTTTAATTTCTAAAAAACTTTTAGTAAATGTAGAAAATGTATTGTGCGATAAATGTAGTAGTGAAATAAAGTATTACATAAAATAGAACACGGAAAAGAAATGAAATTGTTGAGGTGGAAAAGGAAAGGGTGTCAAACCACTCAAAGTATAAGGTAAGGTACTATTTAATATTTCATATATATAATATTAATTACCTATATATTTAGAAAGACTAATAGTTTTTGGAAATAATTGGATAAAAATGGGCGTAATAATAGTGGATTAAGCATTGGAGCACAACTAGAATTAGTTTATTATTGGTGTCAATATTTAAAGCAGTCCACAATTATAACTTTAACCGGTAAATCAGCTCATACAGTGTGTGACTGGATGAACTTGTGTCGTGATGTACCCGTCAAAATATTTGAAAACCGCAATAAATTAGGAGGACCCGGAATAGTTATCCAAGTAGACGAATGTTTGTTACGAGGATCAAAGAAAAATAATAAAGGACGATTTCGACTTGGAGATTTACTATCCGAAAATCTTAACGTCGATGATGGCTCGGAAAATGTTGATCCTCTAGAAAATAGAGCAAGAAATTATGGAAGACAGCTTGATGGACCATGGGTATTCGGTTTGTGTGATAATAACGAAGGAAGATATTTTGTAATCCAAAAAAGAGACAAGGTTACATTACACAATATTATACAAAGAGAGATCATTGCTAGATCTACAATACATTCCGATGGCTGGTCAGGTTATAATAGACTTACGGATCTCGGGTACAGTCACAATGTTGTAAATCATAGCGAAAATTTTGTAGATCCAATATCAAAAGCACATACCCAAAGAATAGAAAGTTTGTGACGCCCATTGAGGCTAAAAATTGTAAAAAATATGTGTGGTACAACTCCAGAATTACTTCCAAGGTATAATATAATTATATATAATAATACAATTAATTATATAAATAAATATAATAAATAATAACTATTACAGGTATCTCATTGAAACGTGGTGGAGAAGTTTGGACAAGATTGACACATTTGACGCGTTTCTGAGAGACATGGTACAAGTTTTTTAATTATCTATATTATTATATTTATTTTTTTTTTCTGATTATTTTTAAAAAAATACGAGACGATGACGAACGGTTTTATATAAATATTTTATAGCATTTTATTCAATACATTATAATTTATAATTATTTCAACATTTGATATGGTGTAACACTTGACTCATTGGTTAATTATTTATTGAATTTTACGTGTGATATTATTATTATTATTTTTTTTTTTTACCTCTTTTATTAACTATTTGGTTTACGTGTATATTATTATTTTTTACTTTATGATTTAATTTATTTAATAATTTTATTTTTCTATCTATAAATTATAATCGTAATCCGTGCCGGTTAGAAATCTAAAAATACGGTTTCCAAGTATTCCCATAGTTATACTTATCTATATATAAAATTAATGCTTGTACCTATGTATAGTGTAATAAAAATAATAATTACTTATATTACTTACAATTAGAGTGGTAAAAACGGTAGAGTGCATACTGCAGTCGTAATGTCTCCGGTAGAGCGCATACTACAATATAGCCACTATTTTATATTTATAGAATGTCATTAACGTATATAGTATACTGACTAAATACTAGAATTTGGTAATTTATATTTATTTATTGAATAATTGTTACACTTTGTAAACATGATATTTTCAAAGTCATCATTTATCACATTGATTCTTTATTTCATTATTTGTCATACTGATATTTCAGCTATATTCACTGTGATATTTTCAAATGCACAGTTTCTGCAAAAATTAATTCAACCTATGTTAATACTAAAACAAATTACTTTACCTAATAGCAACTTCAAGAACATACTTTGCATGAAATATACTTAGCGATACAGAATTATAGCCAATGTCTCTACTCACTACTCAGAATAATTTTTTGTATACAAAGATATATTATTATATTCAAATTTAACACATCCATCACATGCAGGGACCCACTCGACATTTACCGTATACGGCCAACGTCCACACAGTAGATAGAGCCGTACCACTAAAATAGCACGATATTCTCCAAGATCGCATTTCTTGTACACTATTCGCACAGGCACTAAATGAAGGTTGAGAGCCTTAGAGCCTAGAGGTAGTGCTAATTTTAAATTTGATTATTTCAGTGGAATTGAGATCTGTCCTATATTTTATTTACTTAATGAAATAAAAAAACGTAAAGGTAAACGGATAGTAACAAATAGTCCTAATAGCATTTTAGTACGCAACTATACAGCACTATATAACTTATGATTTATAATTATCAAAAAAAAAGTGAAATAAATACGACATATAACTCTATACAAATATATACTTATTAATTATATTATTAAACATGTATGGACATTAGATGTATTGTCTCAAATAACTTTTAGCCTAATAGGTAAGTAATTATACTGCAGTTTGGAGCGTAGCATGTTTGGCGCCTTGACGGTAGGTACCTTTATCGTAAATCGAATATACAATATGATACGATACTTAAAATCTCATAAAAGTCCAAACTCATCTACATACCTACAACATGGGTAAAACACTTTAAAAGTATTAGAATTAATACAAACCAAAATAAGACTACTAGAAACAATACTGTACTAAAAGTATTTAGAAATAGTGAAGAGTATACTTTAAAAAATCTTAAAAATGTTTTTTCAAAATTTTAACTTTAAGTAATTGTAAAAAAAAATTGTGATTGTGTATTTTAAATACTTTTAAATAGGTTCATGGGCGCTCATTGATGTAGAGGCAAGAAAGAGCACTTTCCCCCACCCTCTGGAAAAATAATATTAACTTATAATTTAATAAATATTACCATAATATTATTACCTAATCACTTATAGACTATAGACAACATAAAATAAATTGTTTTTCTACATTATTATTTATTAAGATGAAATTAAATGAATAAAACGAAAATATGTGTAGTTGTGTACTTATTAAAATTTATTTTTAATAATATACCAATACAAATATTAATTATATCAACAATAGCGTATAATAATTATGTATATTTAGGTATGGTAAAATATGTTGAAATTATATGCAAGCTTTACAGAAATACAGATGACTATAGATATAGTTAATTAGGTATAATTCACAAAACAATAATAAATCTTAAGATTAAAAATAATGTTAAGCGGGTAACTTTTTCATTTTATCATCATCAAGTGTGTACAATTGTACGTCAAGTACTCCTTATCCAATTTATTTAATTCGGTAAAGCACGATTCCGTACATTTTACCTTTTTGGGAACACGATTACGTACGGTTGTCTGTGCAATGTTGCCATTTAATATTTATTGTCAATTCGTTTAATTTTCTTAAATAATAACATTAGGTATAAACAAATTGTGAAAATGTAAAAATAAAATAAAGTATAAAAATAATTATAATTTTATACCTTGGTATTTGTTACAAATACTTGAAATATTAATTTTGTACTTAATAAATATTTTATTATATTTTTATGGATCAAATATTTGTTATATTCGTTGATTGTGTGATCTAAATGTTGTTTGTCGGCTTAGGCCATTTTATTTAAATACCCTTTAGATGTTGATCTTATTTTTGTGTAGGTCTCTTTTTGTGTTTTTTTCAGAACTGATATAACCAAATGAAGGGTGTGGACTATGAAACTGGGCATTATATAAAACATTAAACAGACGACCGGATTTACAGTCCGATTTTTCATATATAGAGTTTGATTGTGGTAAATCGATAGTGCCGTTTTTCGCCGAAATCGTTAAGTTCACCCAGTACGCCGGGTGCCGGCCTGGCACACTGCACTTGGAGGAACATGGTGACCGGCCGGCAAAATCTGATCGTCTATTTGATACGCGAAACGTACGTAAAACGCTACATTGCTATAACTAAGTCAAATAGTCAAACACCTACGGAACTTACTGGAAATCTGGCATCATTGCACTAAGCTCTTGGGTGCAAAACGTACGGAATGGCGTGTCTTAAAATGTACACGATTCCGTACGCTGATAAGGACCGTACGGAATCGTGTTCCACAATTAATTGTGTTGTCGGTACTCGGTAGCTTTGTGAAGTTCTTGCATTGTTATTTATATCGCGTTAAAGGTGCGGAGACGGCATTTACTTATTATGTGAGAAATGGATTGAGAGGAGTGGCCGTAGTCACAATCAAGACGTTATCTTATTTTCCATTTATATAGTACTCTCTGGAGCGACCATGTCCTGTGCGTAGTTAGTTTAGTGCTACCCAATACCCATTCTCGACATGTTAGTTGGGATCGGAATATTTTTGCTTTTAATTAGGCTACAGTTATATTCTATGCTAGAATTATGCCACTCAGAAACATAGCCATGCTGTAATACTGTTTTTTAATGAGTTTAGCTGTAGGTAAATACGCAGGTTGTAACGTCTCGCACAATCTTGTACCCAGGTTTGGTGTGTGGAGCGTACAATGACGAAAATGGTAAGGTCACCAACTCACAGCCGAGATTTGGAAACTGGAGAATGCGGGATTTTATAATGTTTTATAGATAAAAAAATAAAAACAAATAGGAAAGAATAATTAACGCATTGTTTCGGGGATTGTTATTTTTATAATATTTATATTAATAAGTGAAAAAAGAATAATACTTAAGTTATAGCTAAGAAATGCTATACGGCATAAAAACTTCGCCCCAAGTAAAGGTCACACCAAAAATAATAATAATAAAAATACTATAATATCACAAATAAGTAATATGACATATATAATAATACGGCACGGCTCCGATCATCGGTTAACCGGCACGTATATCAATAATAATAAATATATTTATATAAAAGTAATGCTATTAAACACAACATTTACATTAATAATAAATAGTGCCATTGAGCACAATAATAAATATATATATACAACACAGTACCTAGTGCTGTTGAACACAACAATAATAAATAACTTGTGTATAAACTTAGTGCCGTTGAGCACCACCATCTTATATAATAATATGAAATACAATAAATAAGGCCGTTAGGCACACCAATAATAAACAATTAATATCGGCCAAGGTATTTGTTTCGTGAAGTAGGTACATTATGTACCGTACATAATGTACATAAAATATTGCCAAGTTTTTTTAGTGTCCTGAGCGTTGTCCCCGAGATGTCCTCGGTGATGGATTTTCTATCTACTGCAACATTTTGTCCGGTGGAGAGGAAAAACAAAAGTGAAAAGAAAAGGTCGTTAACGGGTGTATCATGCACCGGACAAAGTACGTCAACGACATTACATAATGGTTATATAATATTACTTGGCCGGTATATTCTATATTAATATTTTAATTAGTGGCTAATTAATATATTGACGGCCGGTCGCTCCGAACCACGGGTACTAGGCAATGGTGTAGTGAGTGTGCAAGTAGATCGGTGTCGTCTTCGGGCGTTGGCAGAGGGGTCCGAGGGACGGAGAGCGCTATCGCATCATATAAGAATCATACAAGAAATTGAATTTTGTCCGTTACAAGGTTTTCTAAATCTAGGTCTAAGATTCTGGTTTGACGTGTCTTGGTGAAATAGAAGGGACATGTTTGATAAATATTTCGAGTACTCTCTGTATGCAGCTTTTTTACTTATACATAAATTTGGCTAAATGTTGCAAAGAATCGGAAGCTAAAATGTCGATATTGATTTATATTATTATATTGAAATACTATTACACTTTTATGCAGCTTAAATTTGAGAATTATTTTATTTTGTTCCCCCTCCATTAAAATGTTACCTCTGTGAATCTGTAAATAGCTTCCTCGTGAGGAATCTTGTATTCAATTTGTAAAATATTTTTATATCAGAAAATATGTAGTTTCACGTGTTTCAGAATTAGATGAGAAAATGAACAATAAACACATACTTTTTTGGTAAATTATATTTATATATTTTATTGTTTTACATTTTTTTGTTACCTAGCGTTTTTTATATATTTTTGATTTTTTTTTTATATATTTCAATAAAAATAAGTATATATATTTTGATTTTTTTAATTCATTAAAATTGGTTCTCTAATAATAATATATATTATATACATACAAATCGGAAGGGCTGTCATATATGTATGCGGTCTATCGGCAAACTTGTTCTACCGCGGGTGGCTTAAAGATGCGGTCTACCTGTGACCGGCCGGTTTTTACATAGGTCTACAAGGGCGTAATTTATGGGGAGGGGCGTTCGGCCCCCATCATTCATATTTTTTTTTTACTTAACACATTAATTAATAATTTATTTAAAAAATTTTCCATTTGATAAAGCTCGTATAAATCGTAATGATATCATACTTAACAATTTAACATGATAATAATTTTATGTCTATTTAGATAATCAACTGTAAATTATTTTTTGTTTGTATAGAAGGAAAATTTATTGTACTCCCCCCTTCCCCATGGTTTCAACTCAAATACGCCCTTGTAGGCCTAATTTTATCTTTAATACATACTATTTAATCTTGAAAAATGTACATAAATGTTATACTATTCATTTGTAGGTCAGGTAATTTATTTTTTGTTCCTGATATTTCGGAGGGGGTTAAAACACCCAAAGCCGCCCTGCATTCGCGCCTGTCCATAGCCCATATTATGTGGTCATTTTTCAGAATTGTCTAAAATTATATTTATACTACGATAACCATTAACCATTTTCGTGAACGAAATATTAAACTTAATTCGTAAACAACCTACAGTTATGTACTTATGTCTGTGTAACTGGTGCGTATGATATAGAAAAACTAGACCCTGACATTACACATTTAATTTTAAAACTATTTAGGTACGCAATAATATTTAAAAATTAATTTAAATTTGTGTGTTGAATCAAGATATCAAGGCAGGCTGGACCTTGAATTGGATTTTCAATTTTTTAGGTTAAATATTTTAATCAATAGGTAGTTTGTACCCAACAATTTGAAAATGTTAAATGCCTAAAGGCTAAAATAGATTACAATGTCTAAATAGTAAATATTTTGAAAATTGTAATGAACACTAATACACTATCAAAGGATTAATTTGATCATTCATTTTTATTACTTTTTTGTTATTTAAGGTCAATATACATATTACATATTGTACAATTACCAGTTACCACTTTTTAAGTTAATATCATTTTAAAATATGTACCAATAGTAATGCTGTTAGAGCATACATGAGACAGAATGATACACATAATAACATTAATAACAATAAAAACCACCTATAGTAATTGTATTTATATATGATGCAGACGATGCAGCCATGCAGGTTAAAGGTTAAACTTGAAAATATGAGTTACGATAAATTACCATTAAATTATTGAGAATGTTTAGATATATCTATGTACTTGTTATACTTGTTAACACTGAACAACTGTGAATAAAAAAAGTAAACATAAAATTAAAAATACTAATAGAGTTTCTTTATTTTATGAAATGGAATATTAATACTATATTTATCATTGCGTGTTTGTGTGGTTTTTTTTACATTTGATAGTATTTGAGTAAAAATAAATTACATTTTTGTGTCTATAGTGCAATATAAATAATAATATATAAACTATTGGTTCTATTGGCTATTAGACGTTTAATGATAATGGGCTAATGGCCAATAAGGAATCCTCTTTAGATCTTTTATTATACCATACAACATATGTATACACATAAATTCATTAATTTGTTAATATTTATCTAAATATATCATATTAATCATAATTATTAAAACGTTTCATTTAATTTACTAATCTCTTACGAGTATTATTGTAGTTACCGTATTTTTATGTATTTATTTGTAAAATATTCAAAAAGGTTTCAAATCCGTTTATTATAATAAAATATCTTTCTATAGTATCAAACACAAAGACGTGTGGTAGGTATCTGCTGAACGCACAGCTTAGTTTCTTTGTCACTGAAGACTGAAAGAATATCCCGACTTTGCTGGCAACGGCGACGTTTGGTCTCGCGCCGACTGTAGGTAAATATATATATATATATATATATGTATAATATTTCATACGACGGTATCCAACCCCTAACGCCGTCGCGAGGATCAATGCACCGAATTCCCAAAGCGTGAGTCATCGCGGCGCGTTGTCGTATTACATAGTAGTTCGGCAGTAGCGTCGGCGTCGCGCGTCGGCGCATCGATTGGCGAGACGCGCGCGCCTGCCGCTCCGGCGCAACCTTCTTCCCACGTTTCACGCGCGCGGGTAGGTGTGTGGGTGTGCAAAAACACGCGCGCGCGTCTGTGCAGTAACTACCCCGTAGAGCGCCGCAACCGTCGTCGCCCGGCCGTCAGGTGTTGTGTACCAGCACGCGTGTTTGTACACATAAAACATACTATAAAAGTATACCGTCTGCGCGCTGCCAATATTTTAGTCAAAAGGCACGGCGTGTATGTGTCGCAGTACGCGGCCCCGGACCTTTGCAGTTAACTACATGCCATCGTCACTGCTACCGCCGTTTTTCGGCGCGAATTCGGGAAACGAGGTATCGTACCCCTCTCGGCACCGTGTCGTCTTACAGCTACTCGTGATGACACGGCTATGAAAAATGTCTAAGAAATTTCGACGATTCTACGAGACTGCGTTTGATTCGAAAATCAGCAAATCAGACGAAGACCTGCTGTCGGCCGAAAAACAGGACTCGGCCATCGCTCACCGACTGTCCAACCAGTTGCAGTTATCGGCCAGCGCGAATTCCGTCCGGCAATACGACGAGGACGATGATGACGTTACCACCGCCGCCACCGCAAATGTCGTTCGCGCCTCGACGTCCTGTAGGATGCAATGCAAGAACCGATTGTTGGGGTTCCTGTTGCGGAAGAGACGTAGTGGCAGCGGCCGCAGTGGAGGTGGCGGCGGCAGTAGTGGCGGTGGCGGCAGTCGACAGTTTAACAGTGTTTACAAGTACCGAAGCTCGGACAGCGTGGTGACCAGCAGCAGTCTAAGTCTGGAGTCGATCACTAGCGATTCGTTGAGCTCGCACAGTTCCGAGTCGCCGTGTTATAAGCGATTTCCGGTACCACACGTCTTGTCGCCGATCTCGGACAAGTCTTCGCAGGATGCCGGCGCAGAGTTTTTGGAATATGAACGCAGGAGGTCATCCACGGCTGGCTCTGCGACGCCCATTATCGTCGCGGGTGCCAATGCCCTCGAAAGTGCCACCGCGATAGCCACGCCAGTCAAGACCAAACCACCGCAATCGTTGGGTCTGATCAAGCTCAACAGCGACCATATGCAGCATCATGGTTCCGACAGTGGCATATCCGTAGGATCGAAACCAGGTGATAGCTATCAGGAGCTGTTGGATGTGCCGTTTGACATGCCAAAGCTCAGGCGCAGACAAAGATCCGAAGAGGGCTCGACTACGGTGTCGTCGTCAGATTGCACGGGACATTCAGTACTAGCACCGCCACAACTGCAGGGACTTCCGTTCGACATGCCGAAATTGAGGAGGAGACAGACGAATGCTGGATGCGGTCCTGGTGGTGCTGTGTTACCATTTGACATGCCGAAGCTCAGAAAGAGGCAGATGGACAGCTGTGCGAGAGTTATATCGCTAGACTTTGAGATTGGCAGTGACGAGTACGCTTACAGTGCTCATTCCGGCGTCAGTCATGCGGCTGACAGGTCTAAAAGCAAACAGCTTGAACAGCTTCCGTTTGACATACCAAAATTAAAAAAGATTAATTTACACAATGAGAACGAAAAAAAACCAGATAGGAGTACCTTATTCCTCAATGTAATACCCAACAATAGTGCTGCTGTCAACGAAAACAATAAGCTACTGTCGAAAACCTTCCAAAACAAAAGTAAGTGTGCCCACGAGCTTATTGTAATATCATCGTGAATTGTGATAAATTACTTTACTTAATTTTGGACTTATTATAATTTATATTATTCTTTTTCATTATTTTATAAGGGTAACTATTATTATTAGTTAATATATATGTACAAATTTTTATTTATACAGGTAGTTGTTTTGTACAGGTACCTATAGTACAATTATGTTTTTTGCTCAATATTGACACTCATCATAACATGTGATAGTTTTTGTAAACATAATAATACAAATATAATCGTTTTTTGATTTAATTAATAATATATAATTTATTAAATAAATGCATTTGAGTATGCCCTTTAAATAAATACAAATCTAACGTAAATAAACATTATAAAATAATATATTTATATAAATTTATAAATTTATAATATGCTATTAAAATTATATTTTTGATTTGCTTACTTTATTTTTATAATTATTATGTTTATACAATAATATATTGAAATATAACATTATTTTGATTATATGAAAATAAATTTCAAAAAAGTCTGTTTTCAACGTAATAATAAAAATAGTTCTTTTATATACCTTCTTGTTTTAATAACGTTTGTAAAATATAAATTTATTTTTTTTTTATTAGTATAATTTACGATTCACAGACCTCACTGGCTACCTTTACAGTAATAAACATAATACATATCAACTATCTAATATGTTAAAAAAAATAGTTTAAATAGTCGTTTGAAATATAAATTGTCTAAAACAGTAAAACCGAACATTTATGAACAGTTTTATGAAAATTACTTGGACACCCTACTATCGTTCTGTTTCACCCTTGTGTTAGATAACCCCTCACTGAAAAAGTAGGGATCAAAATACTCATGGATGGATATGAGGGGAATGATTTTATGACCATGGCTATAAGCCATTATTCCAAGTATATACAGAATGATTCAAAATCCAAATACTAAGTATAATTCTTTATATTATTATATAAAACACTCATGAAACATAATAAACATAATAAAATAAAGTTTATTTTCTAGATTAATTATCAAGTTGTGTTTATTTGAAGTGCTTTAGATTTTAAAAAATAATTAATACATCAAAACCTATTTACTTAATATGTATAAAAAAATAATAATGATAAAAACTAAAGACTTATATATGTATAATATAGTATGTACTTATATTATTTTTATATATTATTAGGTACTCGTATATATGTATTTACATTATTTACAATAAGATACACCAGTTGAAGTGCAAATTAATACGGTTGGATTAAAAAATAAACAGTCTAAATATGATTACGAAAGGCAGTGGCGGACTGGACGACTGAGATACCCGGAGATTTCCCGGTGGGCCGTTGCACGTATAAAAAATATATTTACTAATATTATTATTCTGAAATTATAAATTAAAATATTACCTAATAAGTAATAAGTAGGTACCTATGTAATGTTATTAAACATAAAAACCCAGATTTCTGATTATTTTAAAATGCTGGAGTTTTAATGGTTTGAGTTCGACCAGTGCTTGTGACAACTTATTGTAACAAGTTTAAAAATAGAATCTAAAATGGTTATTTATTTCATTTTGTTTTATATCAATTAATTAAAATATTTAAAAATTTTAAAGCTAAATTATGTTTACAAAAGTATATAATAATTATATATATATATAAAGGGCCGGTGTGTACTGAAGGCTGTTAAAATTATGATTTTCTCGTGTTGTTTTTTTTCTCCCAGTCTACCACTGTTTACAAGCAATGTGAACTCTATTTATGTTTGGTTTTAATGTATGTATAAATAATACATTACCATCTTAAAATGTTTATACGGTATAAAATCAACATACAGATTATTTAAAAAGGTCATTAGACTAATTGGGATTGATAAATATTAATATGATATAATTTATGAGGCTATTAATTAGTTTACAATATAAATGAGTAACAATATTGTCTGTTATTGCTGTTTGTAGTTATTATAATATATACACAATAATATAAAAGTGTTTCCAAACTTTTTAAACACATGGTAAAATATAGGAAATATATATGTGTTATTTAGTGAATTACTAAATATCTTTGTAGGCACTTCAATAAAACAATAGTTAATACTTATAGTATGAATTACGCGTGTAATCGTTTTTAATAGTGTAAATATTTAATATACTATAATAATAATTTGGTACTTTAAGCGAATTACCCTGATCGACTAATGAATATATTTATGAGGAGAGGAGGAGGAGCTTAGTGAAATTTCAGGATCAATTAAAATTAAAACGTGTGTCCTAATGTATATTGTATGTGTCATAATTATACCTCCTCCCCGGTTTATTTAAAATAACTCCTATACACACCACTGCTAAATAAATCTGCTGATAAACAAAAAATGACCAAATAAAAATATTTAACTATTTAAATTACAATTTATAAATAATTGAAATATGATATACACATAAAAGGTATACTACAGTTTAATCATATCAATTATAATTTATAATATATATTATGTTGAATTCTATTAAATTAAAAGTAATACATATTAATATTATGCGACTGCTAAATAAAAAATTAATAAAAATCTTAATAATACTCGTATAATTAAAATTTATCTGAAACTAAAATTATAAAATAAATAATTGCATAATGTTTTAATAAACTATCACAAATATTAACTACGAGTAGGACAAAGTAAATAGAAAATTTTAGATAAAAATGGTTAGAAATTTGTTTTAATTTTTATAACTTTAAATCATAATAGCTAATAATTATTGGTATTGCATTAAACATAATATTATGTTAGAAATATAAATTATATTTAAGAAATTCATAACATAATCACATGTAAGATTCGTGAAAAATATTTTAGATGTTTTTTTTCATAGATTTTCTCTTGACAAGTTAGTTATGATAAATTGTGAATTAATTTGAACATTATTAGTCTATGGTTCTATAGTATTGATATATGAAGTATAAATTGATTATATTTTTGTTTTAGATCAACCAAACCGTCCAACATTAAGTTTATCCAGTATAAAGCCTTTAAATTATGTAGAAGACATTGACGTTTCTTTACCTTTAGATCAGCAATGGTGAGTTTTAAAATTATATTTAAATTATGCTTTATAAGTTATAGAGATTATACAAAATATAAATATTACCTATGTATCATTTTTTTATAATGAGGAAAAATAAAAAGTCATATAAGAACAAATCATCAAAATAGATTTAAATATTATATCGACTGTAGTTTAGCCACTAGCCAAAAACTATTGTACAAAAATATTTCATATCAACCTAAAGTATAGGTAGGTACCATCCAAATTCTCTTGTTTTTCTTGAACTATTATAGTATTATGATATTATCCTCATTCACACTCCTCAACATACTCTCCGCGTTATCCCAAAAGGCTTTGGTATTTATATTTCTAAGATTTAATAGTTAAAATTAACTAAATAACTATTTTCAATTGCAATATATTATTTTCATAATTTATCATATTTTTAATTAAATTTTATTACAAATTGTTAGTTTTTTGTATTGTTATTTTTTATTTATTTAATATTAAATAAATTAAATATGAAATAAATGATAAAATGTACTTCATCGTAATTTATTTAATTAATATAATTATTAAATAATATCAAATATTTTTAATATTATAATATGTTTTTGGAAAATTACGTTTTTACTGACAATTTATTTTAAAACTAACTTTATCGCAGCAATACAATAGCTATCAGATTTAAATAAAGTTAAAAATAATCCAATTATCGAAATAATTTAACAAGGTTTTACATATCAGTAGGGTGAATATATTAATTGTTTTTGGTGGTATAAGTAGCGAACATAATGGTATTATGTGCTCTGTATGGTGTAAAATGTTCTTGACTAAAGTGGAATGAAGCATTGAAATATGATGACTTAATAATTACATTAATTTGTTGATATAATCATTTGATGTTTAATCGTTTCTTTGAATGTAAATGTTTTTCGTAACAGCCTTTTTTTAATTAACAATAAAAAATATTTATCGATACTTTAAATTTTTTAATAAATTTATATGGCATAGATTTCATGTTTAGTTTATTTAAAAATTACAGATTTGTAATAAGTAATAAAAAATAAGTAGTAATTTATGTGCATTAAACCATTGATTATTATAGGTATAATAGGTAGCTATTATAATTGGTTAGTAGGTACTAACCTTTTAATGGCTAATATAGATTGATGTTACTAATAAGTAATAACTATGTAAAAGTATATTCGTTTTACTTTTATTTTATAATAGTATCGTATAATAATTAAGTTATTAGTAATAACTTATTACTTACTAATACACAATACACTAGTACAGAGATGGTAACTTTAATAGACTTGTGATCGACCTCTGGGCTCTGGGTTCCCAGATTGTTGTGATCGAAAAAAAAAGGTATTCAATAAACAAAAATATATTTTATATACATGCGTGTTATACTTATAACTTATAAGTATTGACTTATTAATTTCATAGTTTTATACAGCATGTATATTAATACGTATAAAATATGCTACTCGATATCGTATATATTGTGTATAATCTCGTTTTTCATAGTTATTTATTGCCTTTTTCTAAATTCAATTCTTATATTCGTGGGTTAAAAACAGATACACAGATTTACAAAAAATAAAAAATAATTATTTTATTAATTTTCTCGAAAAATTCAAAAAATTCAAAAAAATGCGATCTACTTGTTGGACATCTATACATTAGTACATTAAAAATGAAAAAATAAATTCTAAATAATCTAAATTAATATAATTTAATAAAAGTGATTTCCTGTTTGTACTTATTATTGTTTTCTCTGTCTTAAAAGTGTGTAACATAACAAATTTATGTTCAGCATTTAGTTTCGTTAGTTTTAATAATTAGTATTTAATAGAGTGAAATTGCCTGTTATGATTATGATAAACTTAAGCATAATAATATAAATTGATAATATTGCCTGAATTTACTATTTTGTCGTAGGTACTTTTTCGATATTTGAATTTTGAAGCGAATTATGAGTATTTTTGAATTATAATATTTTATGCACCTATAACTCGCTGTATAAATTAAAATATTGAAAAAACACCTATAACAAAAAACAAACAAAATTTTCGAAACTAAACTTGAATATTATTCAACGTAATGTTCATATATAAGACGGAAAAACAAAACATGCGGGTGTGGCATTCTCTTAAAACATTGTTATGCTTTTAACTTTTTAAGTAATAAGGTTATTTATAGATTATTTTAAAACACCATATCGCTATTAGCCATATTATATATTACAGCTAAGTATATTATTTTTTTGAATTCCGTAATGACTCATGGACAATGATGACCTTTTATGACGTTTATAGTGTTTAAAATATAATTTAATCACGTTAATGCATTTTTATAAAGGTAAAAAAACCATAGAAGATATTTTGTAATTATCATCAATTGACAATATCAAAATACCTAATAAAATGTTAAGCCAAAAATATGTTTTTATCTGTAAATAAATGTGCATAAATTGTTATTTTATTTAAAGAAATACAATTTAAATTTTATCATAGGAAAATACTAAATAAATTAAAAATCATGTTAATGGTTCTGTAATATATAGACACATAATTCTGTATTTGTATACTTTAATTAGTTTAAATAAGTTACTCGATCAAAACATTCTTATAACATCAATATAAAAAAAAATTTTAAACCTATTCATACAATTTAAGCTTCAAGCAAAAATTCCAAATGCCAATAAAGACCATTAAGTTGTAACATATTTATAACTGTAAATAGTTATAACTGTTCTAATGTACAATGTATGAACAATTAAGGGTTTTAAATAATGATTTATATGTATACATTAGTATTATTTAAATAATAAGTAATTTTTAAGGAATAAATATCGTGTTGTGTTTAATTAATTTAGATAAAATTTAACTCAGAATACGTTTGTTTACAAAAATTATAATGCTAAGGATTTTAATGTTCATCACAAAAACAATGAATAAAAAATAAAAAATACCCGTCAAATAACCGTTGTGGACTGTTACCTATAAATTAAAACTTATAATTGTGACAAAAATAAATATAATTAATTAATTAACAATGATAAATATTAAACACCATTGTTGTAATACATATTTGCACTATTACCTATACCCAAAGGAGTGCTATAAAAAAACAACTGTTTGTTAATAAAATATAAGTACCAGTACAATAAACTTTACATTTTAAAGTTTAAACAAGGGATTACCCCTATGTTAATACCCGCAATAAATATGAACAAATATAAGGCAAATAAAACAACATCATAAATAATTTAGTTTTAACAATGAATTACAACACTTACAATTAAGATGAAATATAAATACTTCATATATTTTAAATAGTATCTTTCTATCATCCATTTTAATAGTTTATAAATTTATCCATTATATATTAATATTTTATAGCTGTATTGATGAATTTTCCTTTTTAATAAATATCCTACATTTTAGATTTTGAATGGAGTGTTGAATAATATATTGATTTTACAATGATATGTGTTAAACAAATATTAAGGAAAAACAGAAAAATTACACAAAATGTATACTATTTTATTGTTACAATTAAAAAATGAACAAAATTACCAGAAATATACTGACATACCGCCTACACTTAAAATCGCTTTTCATCGCATAGGCACAATGCAATTATTAATCATTTAATTCAAATTTAACACACCCATTACAGTATACAGCTATATAGGTACTCAATGACGTTTAGTACACTTGACATCTATTACACAGCAGATCCAGTTCTCCTGTTTTTTCAATAATTTATTATGTTTGTGAGTCACTTTAAATTCTCCAAATAGCTTAATTATAAATACATTAGTAAGCCAACGCCCAACATTATCTTCTAAAAGCAGTAAAACATATTAATTTACCTTCTGTTCATATTATCTATACATGACAATTAAAAATATTTTTACCAATAATGTGTAGTTATTTATTTTGTCAACTTGCAGCTGAACTATGTTTAATATAATATGTAGTATTGTAGTATGTATCATTATGTCTATTGTCTATAAATTATAGACTATGGATGTTCTTATTTACAGTATCGTTAGTTATTTATGATAAAATGTTCGTTTGTGTTAAAAGCGTTGTGTTTAATTCGTATTTTTCTGCATTCCAATAACTTGTAAAAAATATATTTTAATAACATGTCGAAACTAATATCTATATTCTATATTAGTATATTACAGATATAGAATACTTTTTTTTAAATTTAGTGTTATAAGGGAAGGGGCGTAACAGAAGCAAGTAGCAAATTATATCAGCCCAATCAAATCCCAAGTTTCGAGTATCAACAGTCACACAAATATCATTCAAATATATCACGCATAGCCCCATTAGTTCTTTAAAAAAAATATTTTAACTAATTTATTAATCAATTCATCAATTAATGTATACAGTTTAAATATTTAAAAAAAATCTTAAACATAAATAAATAATATGATCAAGTATGTCTAATATTACACCTACATTGGCTACATTATTATATAATTTCAACCGATAACAAGAAACCTTATTGTCCAGTTTTAAGAATATTTGTGCGTGTCTTACATAACTTTATCGAGCTTCTATAATACCTTTAACTTTTATTCTCATTCAATGTTTGTCTATTTTTTTTATCAAACTAACAACCGTAAGTCCGTAAAGCTATTCCTATTGTATCGAACAAGAATAAAATATATAGGGTGCGTATACGTAGGTACATAATAGTGAACAAAACATCATAATATTTTCGAGAATATGAGAATTTTATTTTTAAGACAGATTTTGACATGTATCTTTTATTTGAAAATAAAAGATCTATCATAATAGCCATGACAGCTTTTCAGTTTATAATATGTTTGTGACAAATTGGTTTTCAAAGTATAACTACAAACTATGAATTACGACAATGGTTCAACAACGGATATTTTATTTTATAAACAATTTAAAGTTTTTATGGTATCAATATTTCATAAAACCTTAAATTTTAAGTTATAATCTTGAAAAAATTGATATTTAGACAAATTAAACATAAAAGTTGGTGTCGCTCTACTGTACAGTTGGAATTGAGTGGGACACTATTATGGTCTTATGAGTTATGGATATGTTAAATTTGAATTTAATGATGTATCGTTGTATACGAAAAACGGTTCTGAATGGAAATGGTTTTACATTATATTTCATGATATTTTTTTTTTGATACATACATAGCTATTAATCATTAATAATACTTTTCATATTTTGGTAGGTTGATTTAATTTTTTCTGAAAGTATTGTATTTATTATATTATTAATGTTTAATTATTGCAATAATATTTTTTTTACTATATTATATCAACTTATATGTATATATAACTTATAATGTAATAACATATTTTTGTAAATACCCTAAAACAGTAAAAATAGATGATATTTAAAAATAAATCGAAAATTTCATTGCGTATAGTAAAATTAATAATAATATAATGTACGTATATAAGTTTAAATCCTTACGAAATATGTTTTAATTACCTAAAGTAAAATAATTATCACCGTTATTAATTATCGTTCAAATAAGTATTTTTGTCCAAATAAGGTATTTGCAGAAATTAAGAACTTTTCAAAATATATTATAATTTTGTATGCTAAAATGAATCACTAATGCTAAATGATTACTTTTTACGACTTCAAAAAAAAAACCTGAGAAGAAATTATTCTTACAACTTAACAATTAATATAATATTAGAACTATTACTAATAATTTTGATAACTACTTTTTATTTGTATTGTAATTATTGATTTGGCAGTTATATATCATGATATTGTTTTATTTAATCATTATATCATTTAAATAGTCACTGGTATTTTAAAAATATAATTTTGAATAATTATTTTAATATTATACACATGGATCAAGAATTATTTTAGTTCATATTTTAAATTTAAAAAAAAATAGTAATAATATTTGTTTATTTTCTACTTAAAAAAAAGGAGGAATTATTTATAGCGCTAATTTATGTAAATGTTTTAAAAGTTGAATCACTAATTCCATTAATAATTTAAATTATTAAATTATTAATGTATTGCGGTATTGAAATATGAATATCGGTGTTTTGGTATTTATTTTAATACCGATATGAAATAGTACACTGGTATTTCAGTATTTACAATTTTTATTCAATACCTAGTTTATTATTTTTTATAGTATGTTGTCGTTTTCATTTTCAATTATTCGATATTTTCAAGTAATGTAACCTCTTAGACCTTAGTTAAAAACTTAAAAACAATAATTATCCCTGATAACGTGCTCTGTTATAGTAAATTTTCTAAAGTAGCTTTAAAATATAGAACATGGGTAATAAATATTAGTTATTATAATAAAAAAAAAAAACACAATTAAAATGGTATTATAATAAATTTAAATATTAATTTCTTTAAATTATAAATTTATACATTTTTATTATTATTTTGGTTATTCGATACTTCGGTATCCAGTATTTTGATTATTCGATGTATCAGTGAATTGGGTAACTTGGTATATACGGTATTACGATTTAAATATTAATGTATCTAAAATTGGTATTATAGGCGGTAATAACAATTAATAATTATATACATTTTTCAGTTGGTATCATGGACCTATGAACAGACTTGAAGCTGAAAAAGCTTTGCATGGTCAAGAGGAAGGAACCTATTTAGTAAGAGGGAACAAGGGATCATATGCATTATCAATTAAGTATGTAAATTTTATAGTAAGAATATGGTTCACAAATACTTGTGACTAAAATAATTATATCATTTTAAATTGCTTACATATGTTTTTAAAATTAAGTTATGTTAATTATGTGAAATGTTTTTCTTTCTTTTACGATGTAAAATTATTTAATATCCCTTCAACATAAATATTGATTAACATGGCAATAATGCAAAATGTATAATGATTACGAAAATCTACCTAAGGCACGTTTATATGTTAAATAGATACTAAGTATTATATACAATATTATTTATAATATTAAATTAGTAACTGTATTAAATATAAAATTAAAATTAATAAATAAAATCGCATAGCCCTAGGTATGCTTTTCGATATAGCCGATATAGGTATCCTAAATTATATACCATATTCATATATTACTGCAAATAAATAGTAATTTCTGACTTAGGTATCTCAGTTATTTAAATTAGAAAAAGTTTAAATGTTTGTTCTTGTGTTTCTTAAAAATCTAAAGAAGCAAATTTATGTAATTCATGTTAATATTTTAATTATTAATTTCTATTAAAATGTAGCAGCATGCCAGCATACAAACAGCTAAGAACATTTTTAAAAGTGTAAGCAGGAGAGGTGGGTTCAGGGTTATAGATGTATCCATATATATGATAAATAGATAATATGTCGTATGATTGAGGAAAACACAATTAGTTAAGATCAGTACAGTGGTGTCCACGTTTGTATCAAAAACATTTTATTAGTTTTAAGTGCAGCCTATCTGTGACAAAGTAAAAAAAGTACGTTTTTCAGACTGTTTATTTTTGCGCCAAATTTTTTGAAATTTAAGTATTACTACTAATAACTGCAGTGGATCTTTTTTCGTTCACTTCAATGAATAGTTTTATAAATTGCATGCTAAATATTTTTAAATTTATAGAAATGCTAAATAAATATATTTAAACAGATGTTTATATTGGATATTATAAGTCAATTGTTCGCCGAAAAAAGTTCGCGCGACAATATTAATGCTCGCGAGGAAACTGTTCGATTACGAAAAATTGTTCGTGCATATATTGTTCGCATGTTCAATATATTGTTAATTCAAAATAAGATCACATAACATTAAATATTTTTTATTATTATTATTAAATTTTTTTGATAATTATACTTAACAATACATTACAAAAATAAAATATAATATATTTTTCCATGTTTGTGGATGTCAATATGAAGTTACATAGTTTTATAATTGCAATTGAAACACCAACGCCATAAAAATAATCAATTGTTGTATGATTAATATAATCTGCACATATATTTTTTTAAATTTTTACTTTTATTTTGATAACATTTTTATTTATTTTTTTAATGGTGGTTATTGACCCGCAATATACTGCTGATTTTTTAAAGTATTTATACTTTTGGAGTGCATGTATAAATCTCCAAATTGATAGATGTTTGGATGAATTAAGTGTAGATGAAAAACAATTGTGCCATCCTTTAACTGAATTTGTTCGTAGAAGGCCTGCCGCTTCTAAATCATAACATACACTAATGGGGATAGTCGGATCTCTTCTTTGGCTTCTACGATTACCTAACTAAACCTAACTACTATTCTACTTAATGGAGTATGTTATTTATTAACTGCCGTATAGATTACAAAATATATTACATCATATAATCAAGTCTAATTTTTTTTAAGGACAAATTATGCGTCTTATTCGAATAATTTTCCTTTCCTGCGAATAATTGTCACGTGAGCAACTATCGTACGAACTATTTTCGACGAACACTTGACGTGATACCGATCAACACTGTTAGCACTTAGCAGTGACTATAATTCTAACTCACATTTCTAACAATAGATTATCCTCAATAACCCAAGTTTCTACTTACTGCAGTTAGTACAATTAATAATATAACATTTAAAACGTTTAGCACTACTAAATATGAATCATAATAATAATAAAAAATAATACAAATACAGTAATATTGGGTTATAAAAAAAATATTGATTAATTTAATTGTTCACCAAAATTTAATGGACAAATTATGGACCAGTTAATCATATTTAAGAGGACATTTAATTTAGTGATTGTTCATGAATTTGGAATTTAAACTATAAATAATACCTGTTAAGCATAACATAAAAGATAAAAATAATATTAATAAAAACTTATAAAAATCATAAAATATGCCATTCACACATCACACGTTTATATGTATACATTATTTTTTTATTTTTTTATTATTATGGTTTTAATGTAGGTATACTACTTTAAAAAGTTTAAAATTGTCGTATTAACTCAACAAATTAAGCAATTTCTAATAATTATTATTTGTTCTTTTTTCAGGAGTGCTAAAGGTTTTATTCACATGAGGATAACTCAATCTGGAGAAAGAAATTATTTGGGCCAATCGGATAGATCTTTTGAAACTATACCTGATCTCATTAAACATTATACACTAAACAAGCTTCCAGCCAAAGGAGCCGAGCATGTAGGTCTAATTAGACCTTTAGCCCACCAAATCCAAATGTTGTAATCATCTGACCATTTAATTAAAAACGTTATTTTCCTTCCATTTTAAAGTATAAATTAAAACTGTGATAGAAAATAAGAAGATATTATACGCCATTTTTATTATTATAACTATTATTGTTTATGTTTTTAAATAATACCATATCGAAATTAAGTGCAATATAGAGTTTAGTAATGTATTATCTTTATAAGTGTTTGTATTCGTATTAAAATAAAATAAAGTAATTTTATGCAATTCAAATGTAATATACGTACTTGGACGTAATTTAATTTTGTATACCTATAATATTAATATACTTACTTCAAATTATAATTAGAATATTTTACACTGATGTAGTATATAGAAATATATTTTTGAAAAACAAACAAACATTTTTGGTTTTTTTTTTAATTAGAACTATAAGTCTTATAACTTTGTCTTTGCTGTACAGTATCAGTGTACATCTGTACCTACCCAGCTTTATTTAAATTAAAAATGAATTTTAGTAAATAACTATGACACTAAATTAATTTTGAATAAAATTCAAAAATCTTATTTACATTATTAACATCATTAAATAAATAGTTTAAACTTTTGCTAGGTATTCACAGAACTAATTTTACAATATTTTTCTTATAGCATTTAAAATATAATATTAAATAAATATCATCAAATAAGTATAATAAAAAAATTAGATTTTTCTCTATTTCTAAACCCACAAACAATCAGCCTTTCTATTTAATATCATTTAATATCAATAATATTCAATTGAGCAAACGTATACTTACACAAAAACTAATACGTACACTAATGACCTACAAATTGTTTTTAAAAACACCATTAATATTAGTTTATACGTATTTGAAATTGCAATTAGGCGCAAGTTGTTTTAACATTTAAAATTTTTTTCTATTTTCACCTGTTAATAATTCATCAATCCAATAAATTTTAAGGTCAGGAAATGAGAAGTGAATATTTTTAGCTGCAGTAATCTGATTTGTTTTGAGTTTTGATTTAAAACCTGATAATATTCTTTTTTCTGTTTTTATCTTCATATTCAACAAATTCTACTGGTATCATCCTTCCTTTTTTTAAATTGTATATTTTATATCAAATTATTTTAAATCGATATTTATTAATAATACCTAATGATTCATTATAGTCGTTATAGTATTATAATTGGATTTCATAAAGTAAATTCCAGCATTTTTGTGGCTTTATTTTCAACCTATTGTATCTTTTTAGTGTAATCATCGACATTATTGACTTATCTGTCTGATTTTAAACAAAAATAGTCAATTTTGTTACAACAAAAAGCCATTGGTCTTGCATTTCATTAAAAGATAAAACTAACTCTTCTAATTTTTTTTATCTTATTAAGAATTAGTTAAACGATAATTGAATCCGAAATACTTTATCGATCACAGTATTCAAAGAACTCATGATTTTACTATCTTTAATATTAGTTTTATTACGTAAAGAAGTATTATACAATAGTAGGCACTTATCACTCTATTATAAAGACGTTTTTCATTACCTAATTTATTATAATTAGAAATAGTACACAGTGAAACACATTGAAGATGAAAATTTAATTTATATCCAATGTACGAAATAATCTTTGACGGCTATACAATTTTATTGCATTCAGCACACGACATTACGATTACGACTGTTCAGTACGAATCATAGATTAAAACTGAAAAACGTAATATCAAATTAGCTTTTTAAATTGAAAGTGAATATTTAGAACGACTAAATAAACTGTAACATTTAAAACTGAGATATAGGCATGTTCTAGAGACTTTGGAAGTATTTGTAAAAGATTAATCCAAATTGGTTAATCATTAAATAATTAAATATGTTGATTATATATTAAACATAGGACACGGTATTTCATTACGTGGTAGTGCATAATGTATTCGATTAATTCCGTTTTTTGAACATCGAATTCGAATGTAATGAGTGGGATTGAATAATATAGCAGAAAACAGATTTTGACAAAAAATTACTGTAATGAGACTATCTGCAATCATAATAGCTTGTTTAAATGTACATTTGTACAAGAATAAAAAAAAAATAAGGCATTAATTTTATGAATCATAATTTTGGAGTATTTAAAATACCTGTATTTTTAATAATTATTAACTTTCATGAAATTCACTCGGCGTCATGTTATATGTACTTAATAAACTGTGAGTTGTGACACTGATGGACTATATGCTATATAACTTTACTTTAGAAAATGAAATATCAAAATATACATAAATCGTGGGTCAAATATAACATTTTGAAATTTCTCCCTCAAAACTACTTCAATATTGTTCATGTATGTTTTCGTAACTTTCAAACACGTACCCAAGGGAAAAGGTTCCCAGTTTGGGATTGATATATGATCTATATAGATGAAAGCACATCCCCTTCAGTTCGTTTGTCTATAAAAATTATTATCAAGTAAACTTTAAATTAATTTATACTAGCCATTTGCTTGTTAGAATTTCCAAAAATAATTTGGTTATTGTGATGTGTAGTGTATCGTATACTTATACTGGTGTTGTCTATACATTATTACTTAACTTAAATTGACTTAGTATACAGTACGATTAAATTCAGTAACTAATAAGAATGCTTATATATATTATGATTTATGAAATATTTTTTATACAACAACTTTTTCTCAATGTCAGTCTACCATAATATGTTTATTAGAAATGAATGTTAAATTAAATGAAATTTAAATGTTTTGTAGTACGAAAATTTGATGGTAAATACTTTAGTTATGATAATATTATTGTACTTAAATAAAATAATTTCTAAACTAAAACCAGAAACTACGTTTTAACCAGTTTTCGAGAAAATCCCTTTTATTTTTTTTTTGCTAAATGAATAACCGTAGAGATTTGAAATTATCATTAAAAATGTATATTAGAATTTCCTTAATATAATAATTATAATATAGTATCGAAAATATTTATTATATAAAGTTATTAATATAAATATGAAATTTTTGAGTAAAAAGAGTTTAAAAATAAATACAAAATGCCATATGTCCTAGTAAATTTCACTTAAAGCAATTAAAAAAAAATATATCAAAAATATATAGCCACAATTTTTTTCATAAGTTTTTTTTTTTCATATTTTAACAAAATTTATCAAAATCACGACATTTTATCGTTAAAAATCCATTCAATTTTCAAATAAATAAGTTAAGCATTAATATATTATTAGGCTCCTATTGAGTTGATTTATAGTATTTTTCAAGTATCAGAAATACATGGGCACAATTATTTTTTTTTATTAACATTTGAAGTACTAAATTTTTCATGATTAGATATTTAAAAATGTACTATTTTTGCTTTAGCGATTTTAGTTATTGTGCTATAACTCAGAAATTTAAACTAGTTTTATCCTATTCATACTACAATTTATTTAAATCATTCTAAAACACGTGGTTTTGACTTTTAAGTTAATAACAATATAATTTATAATATTATAAAATTAAAATAAATTACTATTTGTTCATCGTCATAATATAAATAGTAGTAATATATAGTAGTTGATAAATACTAAAATGATTGAAAAATTTGTCAATTTAGAGTCAACTTTAAATATGTAAAATATTAGTAATGTAATTATTATATTACTGTAAACTTAATTTATTGAATTATAATCATAATTATTTAGTGAAAATTTTATGAACCACTACTTAATTATTTTATATGAGAGACAACTAATATGAAAATTCTTGGAGGGAAACTCGTATATAATTTTGAATTACCTGGTCATTGGAGGCAACTAGTATGCACTGTAAATGATATGCGTATCTTCAATTGGTTCTAGGTCCACTTTCTACGACCGAACATCAAAAGTGCGAAACGTGGACACTTTGTATACGGTCGGGTAAAAAGGTACATTGCAGAATGCGGACACTTTGTACTGTTATATACATATGTATATATTACATTCTCCGAGTTTATGGACAGTTTTGCGGGCAATACAATTGGACGAATGTGGCAATAGGCTACATACGAATCTAAATCTGGTGAAAATAACAAGATATTAACTTTATGTAACCAATACCAAAAAAAAGAAATAATTTTGAATTTTTAAATTCCACATATTACATATGTCGGTTTTAACATTATTTCTCGTTTTTGACATATATTAATATTGTACACATTTTTAATTGATTTAAACTGATTATTTTGACTAATAGTAATGTACTATATTTTATAATGTTTTTAATAAATTTACTTTTTTTATATTTAATTTTTACATTTTAATAATTTACATTATATACACATAACACTTAATTATATTATTATATACATTAATATATACTTTATGTATATAATAGTACAAAGTATCAGTGTAATGCAGTTTAAACAATGGACCGTACAATGTGACCGGTAACTCTTCTAATTATATAAATGTGAAATTAAAATCTTTGTGCATGGCAAATTCTAGAACTATACTTATCAGATCTTTTTGAATTTTTTTTTTTAAACGAAAGAGTATATCACGGAAAAGGTTTCTATTGAAATAGAATTTGTCTAAGTTAAAAAATCTCTGAGTTATATACTAATTAAAATAAACGTATAAATTGTACAAAATTGTGTACCTATAAACATACATAACAATATACAATATGTTCTCGATGCATTCCGAAATTACTCAACCGATTTTGATGAAATTATGATCAATGTGCGTTATTTTTATCTCCGTCATATAAGATAGGATAGTTTTTACCCCGGTTAATGATCTCAATATATTACATCTTTATTATGTTTAAGCTGATAAATTATTTTTAACGAATGATATATAATCGGTTAATCGATCGAAAAAATGCAATTCTAGGCGGGACAATTATATAAATTGATATGTCAGAGATATCATCTATACATAATAAACCAAATGAGAAAAACAAAAATAGTTTTTATCCTTACGCTAAATGTTAGCGTTGTTAGTATTATAGGCAATCAAACTTAACACTGGTACATTTTGTACTGGTGACGAAGTGCACGGGGACAGCTAATATAATATAAAATATAGTTGTAACTTTTTCACGGTGAAACACAATTGTGCCCGTCTTACCTTTTACATGTGAAAAACACAATATGATTAAGCTCATTAGCTCTAGTAATTAGCGTACCTAATTGAATCCATTTTACCCTTTTATCTAAAAAAAGAACACTATGATTGCGCTCAAGCCTATAATATAGGAATTGCCCTTCAAACAATGTACATAACTTAAAAATACAATCGGATTTAATTAACTCGAAGTTGAAGTTACAAGTTCGAGTACTCAAGTTCAGTTATATATTTTATATATTATTTATATTTTATTATTATTTTATAAAAACATTTGTCATATTTTTTTTTTCATTTAAGTATTTTTCCAATGTATATAAAATATAAATAATAAATATTGATAAATATTTATAATATCAATAAAAGCAGTACCTATATTATATTATAGGATCAAACACAATCGTGTTGCGATTTTTGCGTGTAAAAAAGTAGGGCAGGCGCAATTGTGTTACACCCCTTTTCCCTTATTATTTACTGGAACATGTATAAGTCTACGTCGCAGTATCTTTATTGTACAAGACATTAGAGCATGTAGCATTTCCCCACGAAAAAAAATGTATATCCTCAAGATAAACACTTTTCAAAATCTTTAGTATAAGTTTGGTTGAGTTATAATTCGGTAAAAATATAAGTTACTTAAACTCGTTTACAATATATTTTTATTTTAAATAAGATATACATTTTTAGAATTATTCATAAGTTTTCACATTTTATCACCATACAATAATTTTCAATTTAACATCAAGTATATATGCGTATTATTTTATACATATTTGACAATAAGTTTTACATTGATTAATGATTATATAATTTAACCTATTGGTTAATAACTAATTTTAATAAATCATCGTATATTATATTATATCATTAAAAAGGTATTGTTTAATTGTTATTATAATTAATAAGTCAACACCGAACACGACGTCCCATATAGAATGTCGAAAAACATAGATTTATGGGACAATTGTACAATAGCTTAAAATTTATATTAATATTATGAAAATTATATGATGCATAGAAAATAATAAAATAAGTATTAGCAAAAAGTTTTAAGTCTCTATAATTAATGTATTTTTATTTTTATTATTTTAAAAGAATAATAAAAACTGTATTAGGTTGAGAACAAATCGTTATTTTTCGTTTAAATATTCAATAATATCAAAATTTAATTTTCAAGGGCTTAAATAAAATTGCAAATTATTGTTTTTAATTTCAATAAGAAAACTTACGAGGAAATCGATGATTTATGTACGATAACTATATTAAATATTTAAATTAAATTTATTTATTAAATATATATTGAAATATTTAAAATTCTGAATGAATTAAACTATAGGACCTCCCTTTAGTTTTGAAACGGGATGTTTATATTATTCTATAGGGCGATAAAAATAGACCAATATGATGCATATCAATTAAAATTTTTTTAAGGAAACACAAATTAATTTTTTTAATGTATTATGTATTAATAGTTTAATAAACATATAAAAATCGCAATATTCAACAATTATCTGGCCATTCGTTACTATAAACTGTAGACACTCAGCCAAGTGTTACGACAATATTATGCTTGTATTTTGTTTTTAATTATTATTAAATATATTATTTTACGTTTTATTTATATTTGCTGATTTATAATAATTAATAATGTTATATTTTATAATAAAAATAATTGGATTAATGGCGTTACAATTAGCTGCTTTGATCCAGATTATGTACTGAAATGTATTATGTACTGAGGTGCTCATACGGGTATAACATGATAGCAACCACCCCGCCCTACCAATGTATGCTAAGCCAATCCTAGTTGTAGTCAATTTGCACCAAAATTGACTCACATAATTAGAACATATGTAAGTTGCTCCATTTTTTTTTTAAATGCGTTTATAATTTGCACTAAATTAAGGATATATAATTTGCATCATCCTCAGGTAGTAATAAATAGGAATTGTAATTTACACCAAAATTAAAATCGATTATTTTTTCTATAGTATTTCGATAGTACCAACTTACAAGTTTCTATATCCTAGTATGAATTTAGCTTAGTTTTTGTTTATAAAATATAGCTGAGCTTATTATACACTTATTGTTGTAAGTTTATATAAAATCGTAAAATTATGAATATAAAAAAAGTCATTCGTGTCCATCTAGTCTAGTCGTCAACGAGGATATCCAGGAATAATCGAATATTTCAAAATCAAATATTCGATAATCGAACAAATAAATAATAATTTTGGTGCAAATTTAAATTCTATTTTCGATTACCTGTGGGTGGTGCAAATTACAAACATTACTTTCGACTTCCTACAGTGGTGCAAATTATAAACACTACTTTCGAATACCTACAGTGGTGCAAATTACAAACTCCTAAAATCCCAACTCGATTGCGTTCTAGTAAATTAGCTCGATTGAGCCCGTTTTATGTTTTTACCTGTAAAAAACAGACCACAATAATTGCGTTTGAGCCTATGATATAGGTCAATACCTTGTTGTCCTTATTGACATAAACATTTGTCATATTTTTATATGTATAAAATAAATACTAAAATTGTATAAGTATTTATTTTTTACATATTAAGAAAATACGTTTATGAGAAATTTTTATAATGCAATGTATTAATAAAGTACACAATTGAACTTAACTTAATTTCGACTTCGAGTTAACCAAGTCTGACTGTATTTGTAGATAATGTATTGGAACATTGTTAGAAGGTCCTACATTATAGGCTCGAGCGCAATCGTATTAGATTGCAATCGTGTTTCACCGACTCATACAGTTCAGAACCTCACAATTAATAATAAAATCAAGTTAATAAAATATTAAATAATCCGAAATAACAAAAAATATTAATTCTTAATAACCCTGTAGTATAATATAGTATGTTAAATTATGGACATTATATTTTATATTTACGAGTATGTAAATACTTATATAGACCTGCAGGAAATGTATAATAAATTTAATAATGAGTTTCCGTAAAGTACCATCTTCTCCGGTTGACATACTTGATATTAATCGACACCCAGAGACGGATAGGCACAATTTTTCGGCCTGGAAAATTTATTTAAATCGGCCTTCTATATTAGACATAAAAACAAGTATTACTAGTATTTTTTAAGACTATAGGTGGTTCAAATTCCTACCCCCTATACACAATTTTAAAAATTACAATTTTGTTTATTGACTTAAATTTATTAAAATAAAATTTGCACATACATAATATAGCAAAAAAATTTAATATGTGAATTCTTTATTAAGTAATGCACTTTTTTTTTAAACTCAAAACAGCTATCTAAAACAAGGGCACCAGGTTTTTTAAACATTGATAAATCCAATTCTGTTTCACTTAATTTTTCCTATAATTTTAACATAAATATTTATATTTCAATAAATAAAATACATATTGAGATAAAAATAAAAAAAACACAAGTTATTTTAATATACAATGCATTAACATGATAGAAAAAAATATATAAATAAATGTATGTGATAAATTAATAAATAATAAATATTAATAAATGTAAAAAAAAAATGACAATTTATGGCAAAATTAAAAACCGTTTAATAACGAAATTGTTATTATAGAGGTATACATTGTAATATTGTACACATTTTATTTGTCAATATTTTTTTACCTACTTCTATAGGTTTACTGGTTACCAGTGTTGGAATATTGGCAATGTGGGTCTTATACCATTATTTTTTATCTATAATGCTAACTGTCCAAATTACATTAACTCTATTTATTTTACAGTAATACAAACCGTTAGAATAATCTGACGCCTTCTTCATTACTTTTACGATTCGAGCACTTATAACTAAATAATCTTATTTTTAAATTTAAATTATAGTATTATTGAGTATTGGCATAACAAAAAACGATAGCAAAAACGAATGCTATATTTTAATATACATAAAATGTATAAGTTATACAATCTATTATTTATAGATGTATTATAATAATGAATAATCCTTGATTTAGAAATAGCATATATTTGAACAAAATGTGTTTAATCTCTAAGTTCATACAATTATTATATTGATATGTTTAGTGGAAAAATCTGGAATGGTCAAAAGATCTGGTATGATCAAAAGAAGTACACAATTGAAAGAATAAGATAAAATCTTGTGAAAGACGATAACTCTAAATAATGTCGGTCGTTTTTAAAACTGATAAGCTACTAAGCTCCATCATAAAGTATTTATTTTCGTCTTTCTTATCGCGAAAGACGTTTCTAATTGTATTGAATAATTTCAAGTATGTCAATTTGATAAAATGGTTTATCTGCAAATCATGTAAGCATATAGGTATCATTTATTATAGTAGCGGCCAAACCTATGTGTTTTTATTGTTATGTACTTGAATATTAATGTTTTTATTTATTTAATATTTAGATAAATAAACATATTTTATTATAATAATAACAATAAAAAAAATAGTATTATGAATCAAATGATTCAAGTTTTACAAACGATACTTTCCCGGCGTAGGCTTCTGGTGGTGGTCATGTGTAAAAGCAATTAAATAGAAGTCCATTATAATATGTTATATTTCAAGTAATAAAAATTTTCTTTTAAGTGTGGTAAATTCATTGGGTGTTGATTTATTTATCTAAATATCAAATAAATAAAAACATTAATATTTAAGTACCTAACTATAAAAACACATAGGTTTGACAGCTACTAAAATAAGTAATGATTTACTAGATATTATTAATTGTTATGTATTTATCGTTATCTATTTTAGGAATTTTGATAAACTCTACATCCAATTTTTTTGTTTTTCTTCTTGTGAAAGACGTAACCTTGTCGACTAATAAATTAGTACGTCAACCAGAGGAAACGTTACGGAATCTTATTTTTAATTTATTTTTCATTATACAGAGTGATTCTTTTATTATTGTACACTCATTATTTCATAAAGTGTTGGTTTTTTCAATTTTTTTTCAAAATATTTAGTTTCACGATTTTCTAAAACTATATAATATTTTTATTTTTTTCACCTCTATATTTAATAGTGAAATTACTATCAAATTTTGACTTTTAAATGGCATTCTATACTTAAAATGTTATAAAATACTAGGGCTATTTTTTTATGAATCTTAACGTTCAAATTATTATTTTTCGTTAATTCGTTAGCGAGATAAAGCTTTTCAAAGTTAGGTGGTTTTAGTTTTTATAATACTTCTTGTTTCTGAAAACCAGTAGTCACATGGGTAATAATATATAATAAGAGATACATATTTTCATGTGTAATAAACTCGTTATCGGCTATCGACGCAGTGATAACCTTTGTACCTGTAGTTACTACGTCAAACCAGTAATAACATATTGTCATATCTAATTTAGATAATAATCAGCTATCTAATTTTTTGTATTGATGACATTTCATTTTTTCATAATAAATACATATTTAAATACTTAATATGATTTTCAAAGTATTTATATGCATTAACATATTCACAGACAATAGATATAGTATTGTTAATGCATAAATATTTTCACGTTTTTAGAAAATGCTAGTCCAAAACTTCAAACGAGTTGTATAAAAGTAATATTTTTTAGTCAAAACAGGTCTTCAAAATTGCTCCAAACGGGTCTTGCCCGGGTCAGGAGAAGACGAATAGATGGATGTAGCCGTTTCGACGTGGGTACAATTGGACGTAAAAAAAATATATAAAGAAAATAAATAATATTATAATAGATCATCATCAAAATATATTAATCTAACCTAAGAATTGTTCAAAGGTATGACACTAGAACTAAAATATCATTTTTACGCGGAATCGCTCAAAATATTTCTCTGCATTAAAATAAAATGTTGATCATTTTTTAATATTATTACATAAGATAAGTAGTATAATTAGTATAAATAACTATATTTGACATTCATATATTTTTTAGATATTTAAACAATAATTAATTATTTTTATATGTTTTATATACATTTTTACGTACTTACTAAAATAAATATAATTAATATAAATAACTTTTTTTGATATTGTATGTTGTTGTGTTGGCGTGCCTATTATAATAAAACATTTTTTTAAATTTTTTTAGATATATTTTAAATTTTATATAATGAAAAATTTGTATATTTAAATATTTTATATTCATTTTTGACTTATGTTATTAAATATAAATGGCTTATTAATTTTATTTACTGATTTATATAAATTTTTTTGACGTCCAATTGTCCCTACGTCCAAACGGCTACGTCCATTTGTCCTAGGTCGAGGAGAAGAGTAGGTAGGGGGAAACCGACTATATTAGGGGGCCTTAAAGAGGACTATAGTAACGTAAAGCATATAACAATTATTAGTTATTTAATTTTAGGTTACACAACTATTCATTTATTACTTTATTTTTTTTTTTTTTTATAATAGGTATAATAATTTCTGGTTTACACTAAAATCCATTGATGAGGTAAATAGAGTAGGTTAGGTTTAAGCTCCAAAACAATCATCCATGCATTTTTGACCACAAGATATTTTTCGTAATTCACTTTAGCATAGGTACCAAGTCCTATTGGCTATTATATTGCTTTTTATTTTTTCGGATACTTCTGTATCGTATCATGTATTTTGGGCATACGTGCATACGTAAACTGTGCCAAAATTTGTATCTATGTTATAAAGGACAAAGGTCTAATGTTAAGTGCGCTCGACAACTTAAACTGTTTCCCGTTTGTAAAACATACAAAACTCTTGACTTATTAAAGTCTTATGATTGTGTAATGTGTGCTTTTTTAACTATGTCACAGAAATTGTATTTTCATCTAAAAATACCATACGTTATTGAATAACTTATTCTAAACGTTACTAACTTAACGCTATTGCAGTAATACGGCAACTGTTGGTTATCACTACATCCAGCTAGGTCTGCTAGTACCTATCGTATTCCCATTAATCGGAGAAGTCACAATGGCTAAACAATTCATGTCACAGCGCAGAAAATGCTTAAAAATTTAAGTTTCGTAAAATGAATTGGCCTCTAAGTTCGAGTGAGGTTAAGTGGCCATGTACGGTCAAAATTTATGCAGAATTTTTAAAAACGGAGTAGGCGATAACGACAGAATCACTGAACAAAATTTAAACCACAACCACGAATCATTAAGCGATCAAAACTTATTATAAAATGCAAGGCAACCGAAGATATATGCACCAAACCCGCAGTAACATATTTTTTATAATTAAAATAAAAAATTGCTACTAACGAAATATTTACAAGCAAGTGATGTACGTAATATTAAGAGAAATATGTATAATGCTAGAAGAAAGACATTTCCTCCATTTCTTAAATTAATTGAAGAAGTTCAATTAATTCTTAATGTGGTGTTCAAACAAAATATTGAGACGAGTTATGTTTTTAATAAACAATATTGATTTCAATTGCATTTCTAATTTAAAAGCTCTTGCACTATCAAAATGATTGTACATGAATGGTAATTATTTAATAAAATCAAAATCTGACGACGAAAGAGTGGTGACACGATTTTCGGATTATTTGGTAGATGTATATATGTGAAGAAGCTCAGTATCCACCTGAAATATGTACTCAAGCATTAGCAGAGCCAACTTTAACCACGAGTTCAAACGAGTCATTTCATTCTAGCTTTTATACAACTCATCCAAATATTTTCATGTTCATAGAAAAGTTAAAAGAAATTCAAATAAAAATATATATCAAACTAAAAAGTATAAATGAACTCTTTAAATAATAAAATTCTAAAACAACAAAAAAACCGCGAAAAGTTACAACATTTAATTAATAAATATAATAATGGTCAAACTCCAATTTATGAATATGTATCAACAATATTATGTGCTTATTTGTAATATTTGTAATTAAATTAGGTACTTTTTAAAATTATATTATATTTTTTTAAATTTTTGATTTTATTCTAATTTTAATTATTCATATTCATACTAAGGCTGTTACGAATTAAGTATAAATTAAAGATAATTTTGCAAAAATATAGATATTCGTTTTTAAAATTTTCCCGGGCACAGGTTACATGTATAATTTTGTGTTTACTTGTATTTTGGTCGTAGTTTACAACCGCTGCTTTTTTTGATTTTTCTCTTCCTAATTGATAGCTAATTATTTGTAAATTAGTCATATTGATGATACTTTAAAATCTTTATAGTTTTAATTCGTTAATCTTTTCAATCTTTTTATACCTTTTTTGCTCAAACAAATATTCTAACAATTCTATTTTATTGTAGTTGTAATGGATTTAAAAAATATTTGGATAATCCTTTCCATACTAATCATTCATATTGAAAAACTGCTGTTATAAAGATAACAATATAATACACTTTGTCTTTTAAACAAGATATTTTTAAGTTAGTGAAATGTCGAAATTGAACGTAGCCGCATTATTACATTCTACGAGTATAATGTTTATATATTATAAAAATAATTAATATTAAACCTTCTTAGCCCAAACGAATGCGCGGTTTTGTATTGTTGGATTTCGGTTTGACAAATCGTTAATTTTTTAAAAGATTTTTATAGTCATAATAAATTGGTTTTTATTGTTTTTATTATATGCTACATTTATAATTATGTTATATTGTCCAATTTTTCTATTACTATTAACTATATATTGCAATTGCATTGTGTAGTGATATTGAATCACTATTAATTGTATAGTTCTTTTGAGCTCCTAGCCCGTAAATAAATCAACAAATAATTTATAAATTAACTAAAAACAATTTAAGTTGATATAATATTGACAATTTATTCTTCTAAATGTGTTAAGCTCATCTTTGCCATGGAAAATCTTTTACTATTTTTTGTATTAAATTTAAATTTTATTTTCCTGGATAGATGACGCCACGGACATCATCATATTTTATCGCTCAATATTCCGTGTATAGGAGTTGGGTGTTTGAATTCATACAATTATGCTGAAAACCTACTCTGTAGATAGTGTACTCTTTCATTAAAAATAACCGCATAACGATCGAATGAGTAGTTCCCGGAATCATTGTCATCTAAAATTCACAAATGTTATTTAAGTCAAAAACCATATCAACATTTCTTAGGACCGGATTACAGTGCCATTTTCTTGGTCCAATTGTAAATTTAAACTTTACAAAAACCCACTAAAACATCTAAAACACTCACAAAATGTGATCAAAATCGGTCCTCCCGTTTAGAAGAAATTCAGTGACATACACATCATACACATATAGAAGAATTATATTTGTAACGATAATAAGCATGGAATTAAAAAATATTTCAATCTGGCAATCATATAATTTTATATAAACATACTTAAATACACATATTTAATTCTTAAAATTAATCTAAATATAAGTAGCGATGAATAATAAACAGTAATCCAATAACTATAGGTATTTATATATATGTATTATGATTATGAAATATATAATAATATTATGTTATTTTATTTTTTTAAATTATTTTACTTTAAATTTTAGTATGTTTACAGTTATCCCGTATCTAATATAATTACAGAAAGCTGTATTCAAGAAAGACAATCCAAGATCATTCAATATTTCAATTGCGTCAACAAGCAAACACATAATGTAAAAATTATTTTTGAATATTGCCTATACAAAACTCCTTAAAAATAACAAAAGGTTCAATAACAATTAAAGCAATTTTACTGTTTCCCAAATAAATTATGTAATATTTTTCTTAGACTATAAATCTATTTTGATAACTTTGATCATATATTTAGCAAAAAGACTAGAGATATCTGAAATCGTTACAATGAATAATAGTGTATTATATGTATATTATATTAAATATGATGATATACGAGTATTGGATATAACTGATTATAATTATTAAATATTATAACTTTGGTTGATCCTTGTCAAGATTTTCCCTATAAAAAGAACTAACTCTTTGTCCACACTAAACATTAAAAAACGTTTATCAAAATGTATTGTGAATGAATATGTTATTCAAACATTTTCAAAAAATAATTAGAGCAATCATTTTTGAATAATTTATACTTTGATATCAAAAATAACAAAAAAAAGATTACATAATATAATACATAATAAATTATTTAATTATAAAAATATTTGTTTTTTTTAATGAAATAGGAATATTATTTTATACATTTTTAAATTCTGAACGAAGTGAGGATTGTATAAATTTTACTACGATGTATGTTTTTTTTATCTTTGTGTCTGTCATCACGTTTTGGAGTATAAATAAATAATAATGATTTGATTTTTAACTTCAGCCCCTCTTTGAAAAGGAAAATTCATCTATTTGGAACTTTGGGAGGTCAAAAGTAAAAAATTTCCAGTAGTTTTCTAAAGCGTTAGGAAAAACCCTAAAAAAGTGACGAAAAAACGGGAATTTTTGCGCATAATCACTTTTCGACAAAATCGATTTTTTTTATTGTGCTGTAACTCGAAAACAAATCATAGTAAATACTTGAAATTTTCACCAAATGTTTATATTAGTGTTATCTATTTACGATTACATTTTCAAAATATTTTGATTTGTTTTAAGCTATTTATAGACAATTAAAATTTTCGATTTTTCTAAGTTTATTTTTGAAATGCCTATAAAAAAATTTGGCTTTCCAAAAATCTTTAAAATTTAATACAAGGTTTATTATAAGTTGTGATTATCGCAGTAAAAAAAAATCGAAAATCGTTCATCACAATTTTTGTTTATAAGCATTTAAAGTTCAAATATTTACGAAATATATCAAAACCGCGAAAATTTACAAGGAATTTTGTAGTTGGAAATTCAAAAATGTTTTGTGATTTATACCTAAGGTTAAAAACCCAATACAAGATTATCCATAAGTTTTCCTTCAAGTAACCGTAAAAAATAATTCTAGCGTCAATATAGAAAACATTTTATGAACGTAGAAAATTTAATTTTTTACGAAATCGTGTAAAATAACGATGTATTACAATTTAAATATAGGTAATAATATAATATATCCTACTAATTATCTTAGATTGACAAATTAACTCCGTTCAGAATCAATTTTTGTATACAATGATACCTAGCTGTCATTGCATTCAAATTTAACACATACATTATAGTGACCTACTCTCCATCTCTACAGCAGAGCGATACCCACTTGGACACCTTTTTTTGTTATATTATTAAAAAAACAAAAGTATAAAGTTTTCAAGATTATAATTAATTGCCATATTGTTTTTTTATGAATTTTTATAGGTAGATCCAATGGTTTTAGCTGAAAATAAATGGAGGGATGCCTAACAATTCAGATTTCCTTATTTTATCATAAAAGTCTTCACACTTTATTGTTTAATATTTTTTTTTATAAATTTAGCAATTGATATGATATTTTAATTACCTACAAGATATTAAAAATCAATAAAAATATTTGGTAAATATTAATTCAAGCTACCGTATCAGGATATCACAAATAAAAAAATATATATATATTAAATAATTATCAGAAATAAATCTTAATTTTTTAGAAACAATTTCCATCGTATAGGTAGATACAATTATTTATCATTGAATTCAAATACATTAATTTCGGGCAACTCTTGAGTGCGTCCCAAAATGTCCCTTATTTAATGTTCCGAATGCATCCGGAATAAGGTCTTGCTCGAGTGCGTACCAAGAGAAAAAGTTCATTACTTTGACATAGCCCAAGTGCGTTCAAGTTAATTTAGCGTTATCCAGGTTTCACCACGAGGAGGTGAACTGGCTTACACCCCAAAAATATAAATATATTTAAATAAATAAATCATATCTAGAGATTTGTTCAGTTTTGTATTTTCGTATATTTTCTTCGATGAATTTAATATTTTTTTTCATTGACTGATCTAATTTCTTTAGATATAGTTTTTTTTTTAAAGAAGTTTGTATCGAAATTGTTGTGTCCATTTGAATTTTTGTTAATATTTTCAAGAAGGAATATATATATTTCCGAACGAGGTGTGTAAAACCATTAATTCAATTTTGAATGGAAGCTCTACACATCACTA
This sequence comes from Rhopalosiphum maidis, assembly GCF_003676215.2. Classification (NCBI taxonomy): domain Eukaryota; kingdom Metazoa; phylum Arthropoda; class Insecta; order Hemiptera; family Aphididae; genus Rhopalosiphum; species Rhopalosiphum maidis. The sequence goes on from NC_040878.1 coordinate 43,242,505, forward strand.
TACATACTGCACGTGGTTGTCAAAGACTAGTTACAAATAGTATGTTTCTACGTATGGACTATAGTGTAAATGTAAACTAACTCAGTGTAATATTATTAGTTATCCTTATCAATGCATTTTATTCATAAAGATAAATATTGTTAGCAATAATATCGCGGACGCACATAGGATATGCCAAAATTTTTAGCAATATTATAGCGAACGCAGTTATTTTTTTAATTTTTCACATCATAAATACAAGGTTTTACCGTTACTCATACTTTTAACATAACATATTATTTAATTTAAAAATAATAACTAACAAATTTATAATAATAAATATAATCAAAATTGAAAATATCAATAGAATTGAAATATAATTTGTTTATCTATTTAAAAAAACGGATATAATAACTAAAAATAAAATTAAAAGTTTTAAAGACGAAAAAAGCTTACTATATGTCTATGTATAAGCGTCGATTTTATCTTGTCGTAATAGATGTGTTAAATATGAGTTCTATGATTAATTAATATTCATTATATGTAATAAAAAACAATTGTGTACAGTGAATATGATCTATACTAACTTATATTTCTCAGGATAATTTATTATATATCTATTGCTATTAATAATTTAATTTTTATAAGTAATACAGTAGGTTGACCTAATTTTTGACAACAACAAATTACATACATATAATATAATGTAACTATTGTTTTATGACTTCATAAAATAATACTATACATAAACGTTATTAACATTATAAGTCAATACAGATGTATCATATTATTCATATTATATCAAATAAGTGCGTCGTTGTATAAACAATTTAAAAAAAATTTAAATATTTTTTAAAATGTCATTGTATATTGAAGATAATATTACATTTCGTTTAAAAAGACCTATACAAAGAATCTGTATTCAATTTTAAAGCTAACAAACAAAAATTATATCATACATAATTTTTGATTGAAAAATACAATTTAAAAAAGTCAAAAATTTAAAATGTAAATAGAACAAAAAACAACCAAAATATTTTGAAATTGTTATATCAAGAAAATTCTAATTTAAACATATAAAGAAAAATTCAAATCTCTACTATTATTACATTTTTCTATTACAATAAAAAATAAAGCTTTTTTGTAAAAACTTGTTTTACGTAAAAATAAAAAGAATATTTTATTCTGAGTTAAATGATTGATGCGATTGTGAGTTGATGCTACAATAATATGTGACTGTGACGTGTGTATTTTTACTAACAGTCATCACTCATACCTCATCGACTATCACTTTTCAGGATAGTAAAACCAAAAAAATCTAAAAAATGAATGAGCAAATTTTTTCTATAGAAGTATAGACATTTGAAGTTCAAATTTAGACAAAATTACATCTATAAACGACGAATAACAATACTAATTATTATGTTAAATTTCAAAAACATTCGTGGAGACGTAGACTTTAATTATATTAAAAATTCCATGAATATATTACTATACGCTGATGATACTTTAATGTCCAATTAATAATATAATATTGCAGAAGAACTTATATTCGTTTTTGCATGGTGTAAAACTAATTATTTACCTCTAAATATTATTAAATGTAAAGTTATTTTCTTTACCCGCTCCAAAAACTCAATTATTTTTAAATATAAAATCAACAATAATGAATTTAGATTGTAGTTATGAAAGAATTGGGTATCATTTTAAACATGATTATCATTTAAAACTAAAATTAATCATAAACTAATACAGTAAAATCTTGGTAATTCGACAGATGTTTAACCAGAGTACTGCCGAAGTTTACTAATTTGTCACCGTTTATTTAAAAGTCAAAGATTACGCAGAGTAGTATGTTTTCGTTTTCTTTGTTGTGACATTTTAATGTAATAACGTATTACAGCAACACAATAAACACGCATAACACATCAACGTTAACTGAATAAAAATAAAATATATAATAGCTAGGTTTATTCGGATTTAATCAGTTAGTACTTGATTTTATCATTAACGATAATAATTTCATGACTATTTTAATAAAAAAATAAAAATAAAATATAATTGGATTACTGGACATACCGGATTATCGAACAGCCGGAATACCGATGTTCTACTGTATATTAAATAAATTATATAAGTTGCTTGATTTCATTAATAAAAATACTCAACGTTCTAATGATTTATATTTTATATTAATTATATTGCTTAAAAACTTTATATTAGTCTCTTGTACGTTCTTTTGAATTTGACTCAAATTAGGGCCTGGGTGGGCAAGTACCACTCTCCCAACATTTGATTTTGCGCCTTTATTTTCCACCTCTAAAATGTAATGTTAAAAATTATGTAAGTAAATAAAAAAATTGTAATTTGTAAACTATTATTAATATATAAAATAGTATTAATTACTTTAAAGAGTTTTTAGACTTAAGTTATATTATTTTAAGTTTGACTGTTATATTCAAATTAAATATGCTTTTTTTCACATTCAGGAATAAATACAAGTACTTTATAAAGTTAATACTATAACAGCATACTTTCTAAAATCTCATACATTAAAAATAAAAAGTTATGTATTGTTACATACAAATAAAAAAAAAACGGAGGAAATTTGAAGTTTTACTGTAATACATTTGTGATGATAATAATAACCTATAGGTTTATTTTTCGATTATTTATTCAGAAATATTACATATTATACCCGAAACATTTTTAGCAATGCTTTCCTGAAAATATGGTATGAACATTATAAATAAATTAATAGGTAATCCCACCAAAAATAATTTTTGCCCGGAATCGCCCCCCTCTCAATAAAAAATATCTGACGCCATCACTGATTAGGGCACAAGTTGTGCCGCACAACATTTATTTAAGTTGTTCAATACAATTTACTAAAGAAAGTAGCATTTATCATTAATATTTCTATATTTTGAGAAGCTATTATGATATTGTTCAGTATTCAATTAGTCTAAATTCCTTGTTCCTTAAAATACAATTAGCGGATGTAATATATTTCTGTATAATATATTGAATGATTTAAATGGAAATATGTTGCTTGTCCATAATTATTGGCACAATTATGTATTATCTTCCTTCATATTTTTCTAGAAGTACACAATTTTTTGTTATCTTATATTTTTTGAAAAAAAACTGTTGCTGATTCATTTTTCCCTTGTGTTTTAAGAGGATTCCAGCGTAGTATTTGTTATCTCTTTTAAACCCACACGCAACATAAGCCAATTGTACATTCACAAAGATGTCTATAACCATATTAATTTCTCAAATTAGAGTGAAATGATCTATTATAGAATTTAAAATCAAGAACATTATCTAGGGCATCTCATAAGCGTTTTATTATATTTTTATTTTAAAGCGAGCTATGAGTATTTTAAAATTGTAAATTGTTTATGCATCTTAAAAAACTCATAACTCGCTTTAAAATAAAAATATAATAAAACGCTTATGAGATGCCCTAGATAATGTTCTTAATTTTAAATTCTATAATAGATCATTTCACTCTAATTTGAGAAATTAATATGGTTATAGATATTTTTGTGAACGTAAAATTTAAACTTAAACAGCTAATAAAATGTCCTACTCATTTGGTTTTTTTTTCATCCAACCTTGACAGTTTTGAATTCAGTATTTTGTTAATTTTAAGAAATAATAATGTATAATTCAAATATTATATACTATATTTCTGTATTATTATTGAAATAGTATCTGTAACTATTTCTTTGAATGTTCACATTTAATTATATTATAAAGGACCTAGGTTGGTTAAACTGTTAATGAAACAATTAAGAAATCAATTATAAATTTTAGTATACATTGCTATGACTTAAATAATTTTTTAAATATTATTAAATTATAATTTATAATATGAACCTATTCACACTGTCTTACGATAAGGTTAGGTTAGGTTAACCTAGTAACTATACATACTGACTCAAAAATTATTAACAATATTTTAACATTCTATAAATATTTATTATTTTAATAATTAAATACTAATCATATGATGGTTTAATGATGGAATATTTTCGGCAATAATTAAATTAACTCATAATAAAACAATAGTAAAATTAATTACTTTAATAGGAATTTACATTTTAAAGTAATAATTTTATAATTTTTATTTAATTATTCAGTTTTGTAAAGATTACTTTGAATAATAGATATTTATGAGCTAAAATTAAAAAAGATTTTAGAATCAATTTAAGTAATAGATGATTGAAATTTTACAGTGAAGTAGTGGAGAAATGTATATTTACAAATTTCAGGATAAAATCGATTTTATTTTACTTAAGTATATTATAGGTATTTATTCTTATATTATGCGTTATTATGTTGTTTTCGATACTGTAATGATAGCCACTCTTCACAGCTAGCTAATACAAAAAGAGTGTCATCATTATGTCCCTCAATATAATATATTATATTATAACATTGTATAATACGGTCACACAGATATTTATATTATAATAAACATCTGTGGTCTTTTATAATTATGTCCTTACTCTTTTTTTACAAGAACCGTTATAATCTGTGCTCGGATGATACCCTTCGACCACCGGCTAGACACTCAGAGCCCGTCTCCTTCCGCGTTCGCCCTTGATGGCAGTCATACGTAATAAGTTATATTAATATATGTTCATTATAATATTTTACGTTTTAAATAATAAATATACTCTTTTAAATATTTCAAATATATAAGTTGTGTTGTTGATTAAAAATAAATCCAAAGTGTTTCAATATCAAGTCCATTTCTTCTTCCTTCGTCCATCTAATATCAAGCGGGTCTCCAATCAAATTAAGGTAAGTCAATTTACCATATAATTAAATCCTTATATAAATATATATCGACGAAGGTGGATATATATATATATATATAAGAAGGTAGTAACTTGAGGTGTGTGGTTGTGTGCGCAATATGTGCAAATAACGAGTCATAATTAATAAAGAAAAGGTAAACATATATATTGCGCGCATAGTCCGTTTTTTCACTTTACTGCAATACACATATTCTATCACGGGATTGATACTCTTATTCAAATAATACATTGTACTTTGAACGAATAAATACATATCTAGATAAAACAGGTTCCACCACATAACAATATTATATTATTTTTTGTCCTTTGGTCGAAGCCCAACAACAATCGTTCGCTCGGTTTGCAACGAACACACTAACGCAGTAAATAGATTGTATATTATACTTTGTGATAATACTAATTTTCTGATTATATTATCATTTTGGTTTTTTTCCTTATACCATTTGCAACTGATGTGTTATGCGTCATGCCAAATACGGCAACTTCCTCATTGCGTATTGACGCCGTGGCAACCCAAATCGCGTAACAACGGCAACATCGGTTCTAGCGTTCTGAATAACCTTTGCACCATGGTGGCGGTAGTTACGATTCCCTACGGCCGGGTTACTACGGCAGTACGGCAGTGTTTCCCAACCTTTTTAATAGGACGATTTACCATATGGTAAATTCTTTTACCAAATTCACACAAAAAAAAAAAAAATTCTAGTTGTATTATTATACTGTGATAGATTCTGATATATTATGTATATAATATTATTTGATTATGTAATGTGATGTAGATGCTGTGCCCAACTTTTACCAGATAATTTTGATTAAGTGGTCGGTTATTTTTTATTGATATACTTTCTACGTATTTCTTTGATAGACCTAATACTGAAAATTGTACAATATATTTCTATTTGGTGATGATGACAAACATTCGCTATTATAAAATATTTTTGAATATCGGTGAATTTATTTCTACTTCAGTAATAATTATCAAAATTGTTTGTATTCTACCTATGTCAAGTATTTTAAACAATATTTTTCGTTATTGATGTGGCATAAAATCGTGGGCACAAAAACTCATCCCAACCTTGAATATATTGAACTAAAAAAAATTCTAGAAATTTAGTTTAATTTTATTCTTTAAAATTTATGATATGCTATGATGTTTGTAAGACACTTGGTACGGTCATATATGGAAAAATGAAAAGCACGGAAGGTTTGTATTTTTGTAATATTATAAGTAATAATAAAATTAATATTTTGGACAGTTTGTACTATTTCAGGTAGAAAAAAATGTATTTACGATAATTCATTTATTTACGTATTTTACATAATTATAGATACAAATTTAAATGAGTAGTATATTTCAAATAGAAATATATTATAGGTATACAGTAGAATATGATATATAAATACAAAATAAGAAATTAAAAATTAGATCGTATATGTATTACCAAGTTTATCTTCACTGTAAAAATTGTCTATGACCAATATTATTACTCATTTATTTTCAACGTTTTGATTGTCTGCGGACATGCGGTATTCAAATCAAACAATAGACGGAAATCGGGCATCTCGGCATGGCTGTTTCGGCTCAAAAATATATCGGCGCTGGAAATTTCGATGTGGCGTTTTTTTTTTTAAATTAACTATTACTATTATGAAAAATTTTCGTAATAAAATCGTCAATAGTGCAATCCTACCAAATATAGCTGTTATCGTGTAACGTGAAAACTGATTATATAGGTAAGATAAAGGTACGTAGGTTATTAACCTACGTAAATTTTAAAAATACAAAATAAATAATATAACAATAAAGTCTTATATGTTTAATAATACATGATTATATGGTTAAAATATATATATTATGATACCTAATGATTTCATAATTATTTTTAAAAAATGAATTAATAATACTTTAAAAATGTTACGGTTAGTTTGACCTATATAATTATCTTCTAAAGATTATCTGACGATAGAGATTCTGGATTACGCCGATTGGATTGCTTTATAGTTGATACACTATATACGTATACATATTTATCACTTTATCTTAACTGCTGTGGGTTAATAACCTATACCTTTATCTTACCTATATAGATATATAGTCGGCTTTTACGTTACACGATAACAACTATATTTGGTAGGATTGCACTATTGACGATTTTATTACGATTATTTTTCAAAATAGTAATAGGTAATTTAAAAAAAAAAATGCCGCGCTGAAATTTCCTGGCGCCGAAATTTACAGCGCCGATATATCTTCGCGCTGAAATGTTCTAGACCCACAATAGACAGAACAAAGTGTATGTTTACCGACGTGATAATCACCTTTATTTTCTACTTCATGATTTTGAACTGAAATAAATTTTAAATAGAATAGACGTAAATTAAAATCAACCGTCATTATTAAACATTTCACAAATTACAGTACAGCGAAAATAAAAATGCTTTTAATATTATGCAATATATGAAGTCTTCATTTATGTGATTGATCTTATAGTTTTCTAGTTTATAGTTAGTTTTCTGACATGACATTTTGATAATCCTATAGCTTTAATAATATGACCACAAATTTTATCAACTATGATACTATGATGTACAAGGGAGGAAATTCTAATGTATCTAAGGTCCGGATAACGTGGATAATAAATATGATAATCACCTAAAAACTATAATCACTAGAAAATAACAACATGCTGAATCCTCACAATATTTAGTCTTAAAATGGCCAATCTTTGAAAATATATGGGATGTCATAAAACACGAATAGGGGTCTACGACAGAAAAACTTAGACTTTAGTATAGGAAGAATCAATATTTAATAAATAAAAGATCTATTGTAGAATTTTGAATCGTAATCCGTGTTGCATGTTTGCGTTGTCAAGTATAAAAGTGTAAGCGACGCCATATAAAAATCTGATAAGCAATGGTAAAATAAAATATTCTCATGCGATTCATATAAATACAATCTTTATCATAATAAATTATTAATTATTTATTGTTTAATGCAATAAAAAAACGAAAACTCCAGAGGGCAGGGCATTTCCGGAGGAGTTAAAACAAATCAATAAAAGCATAAATGTAATAACAAAATCTGTGTGGGAAAAGATCACTTGGAAAACCTAAATCAAGACGGGACTAAATAAAAAAGAATATGGGAAGTGGAATTACTAGGTAGAGCATGAATTGGAAAAAAAGAGGGATGGATAGGGAAGGATGAAGGATTGAGTATGAAATGGGATGGTCCTCAAAGCCTTTTAATCAAATATATATATATATTATGAAAGGTTTTGCCAAAATAAGTTCAGTTACATGATGAGATGTCTCATAAAAACTCGGGATACCAAGTATTGAAGTACCAGAGATTAAGGTTACTGGTTAGTATTGTTTTTAAATAATTTTACAATCAGTAAAATATAATACTGTATAATATTAAAACTGTAGAAAATAGAAATAGTAGATCATAAAATAAATACTTAAAAGTTTAGTATTTATAAAAAATATTCTCCAACTTAAAATTCAGAAAATTATGAAATATTTTATTAAATTTTTATACTTCGACAAAGGAATAGAGATATTTTACTGTAAAATGAATAAAAGTGCTGATGAAAAAAATGTGTTAAATGTTTTAAAGTACTTATTCATCAGTAGTATTTAATTTTTTCAGAACAATACAAAAATATGTTGGCTAACCTGATATAACTATCTATATAAGAAGTTATATTCAACATAACACCGTTAGTCGACTATTTGCCGTCGACAAGGCTGGAACTATGACTATAGATCAAAATCAACGTTTTATTAATGTTTTAGTCTAGTTTGGTTATTATAGATAAGTAATGGAAATTAGAACTGTTCCACCGATTAAGATTGTAATAATCAATGAAAAATTTGCAATGATAAAGCGTACAGATGACAATAATGAAGTAACTTCAACAACTGCCAATATGCCAAGTAAGTGACAATTTATTATTACATATTTATTTTATTCAATATAAAACATAAAAAAATTAATCTACCAATAATTATAATAAACTAGTATAGTATATGTACTGAAAAATATAAGAAAAATATTTCATAACATAAAATAAAATACTTTTTAAGAGTAGAGACAAAATACAGAGACCATACCGTAATTTCGATCGGTATTCAGTAACAATGAATAAGTCAATTCGTAATTTTATTATACGACACATATTCTAACATTATGGCATAATGACATGAATACTACAGTACCTATATACTATACATAAGCTGCAACACAAGTTTTTGTGGAAGATCACCGCCGAGTAATAATGGCTATTGTATATTATATTCTCTCAAATGGTCTTTCCATTTTTGTGCAAAAAAAGGTCAGATTTCGATCAGACAACCTACAGACAATCATAAAGACTGTTAAGCCTGAATTCTAAAACGTAAATCATTCTGTGACGGACACCTGTGTTCATCCTATTCACCTGTTCACCCATCAAATAATAGAATTCAGTGATTTCACCGAAATCCGATGTATAGATTTTATATATTCGGATACTTTGCCGATAAACGATTTCTTGGTATGGACTATAGTTAAAAACGTGGGGCGTATATATGGTCATTGTTAAAATCTGGAGAATTCAATCTGCTTTATAGTATTTGATCAATTGAAATCCGAAGAATAGAGCATTTGCCACTAGGTGGTAGGCCATTTTAAAACATCACGTAGCGGATTAGCGATTCCCTAAGTGTACGCCGCAGTGTCTTTTACAAGGACACTGTGGCGTCGATGTTATCTAGCTTAAAGATCAGGTATTTTAATAAACGACTGTCTGTGTCGAGTAAAATTTATAAAACATTTGTAAAACCTTAGTTCCAAGTAATATAAATCGAAAAAGTTTAGGAACCGTTTTCTTAACATAAGTATATTAATATCTTTATAATAAACAGCCAATATTAAAATCATATTCGTGTAAAACTAAAAAATTAATTATTAATAAATACTTTTGTATTAAATAGTTAATATTTTTCGAAAAACAACATAATCTATGACTATGCGTCATATTATTTACATTAATAATATGTAAATAAATTACAGAACCATTATTATAAGCTTAATCCAAATTCCAAGCAAGATAGCAGCAGAACGTATTTCATAAAAGAAAAACAAGATTAACAACATAAACTATCATATCAACACATTTTAATATATTTCTTTAGGATTATGATTGTGTTCAGTTTTGGAATCTTATTTATCCTTAATTTAACATAAAACACATTCTGCTACTACCTTGTTTGGATTAAGTTTATAATCGTGTTCTGTAAATGTAAATTTTTGAATTGTTGGTTGATTTGTTAGTGTTAAATTCTTGTTCTTTAGGTTCTTGGCACTAATTGTTATTGCATTCAACACAAGTTCGTGTTTTGCCATTTTTTACTGTGGTTTTTAAGTACATAAATGTATCTTTAAAATACAATGTTCTTCTTTTTTTTATACTTATAAATTCTATCTTATAACTCTATCTTATTGTTACTTAAAAAAAATACAAGTCACACGAAACACGTAAATCATCGATAAAGTTTACATAAAAAACAATTTAAAAATATGAAATTAATAATATACAATAGTGAACTATTTTGCAAACTAATTAATAATAAAATTGTTTTTTTTTTTGGTGTTTAAATTTTAATATATTATATATTATTATGGTATTCTTACATAATATACATAAGTTTATATTACTGTATTATAATATGCTCATCATAATAATATATATATTATTGGTGTCAATTGTCTGTTACATCACTATTCGTTAACCACTATTGAGTAGCAATTAGCCTAGATTTTTGCTAGTATCTGTATAATATAAGATGGTAGAATCTTTGTATTCAGAATGCATACATTTTTATGGTTGGATAAATATACTGATTGAAAGCTACGTGGGACTATTTAGTTTTACCATCAATTAAATATCGTCATATCGATTAAAGCTTAAGAGGATGTCAGCGTAGTATTTGTTCGGGTCCAGAGGTCTGGACCCCTCCCCCCCAACAAAAAAAAAATATTTTTTTTTAAATTGGAAGTATTTTAATGATGAATATAGTTTATTGACTATAAATTTTCAGCATTTATATTTTTAAAAAATGTTGGACTCCCACCTCCCCCGAAATTTTTTTTCAGTTACAGCCTTGACTATAATCATATTAATTTCTCAAATTAGAGTAAAATGACCTCTTATAAAATTCAAAGTTAAGAATATTATCTAGGTTATCTCATAAGCGTTTTATTATATTTTAATTTTGAAGCAAGTTATGAGTTTCTTAAGATGTATAAATAATTTACATTTTAAAATACTCATAACTCACTTTAAAATAAAAATATAATAAAATGCTTATGTGATGCCCTAGATAATGTTCTTACTATCAAGTTTCATAATAGGTCGATTCACTTTAATTTTTAAACTAACGTAGCTAAATGTGATCTGCTGCAGAGCGTAAATTTGCTATGTTACGTACTTGTAAGACGGAGATAACACTGCGGGTGTGACGCCCTCTTAAATTGAGTATTATTTTCCAAGTACATGAAGTACAATATTTTTTAAAAACGTTTGTTACCATCTGTTTAATTTTGAACAATTAATTTCGATCAAACTATCGAATTGTTTATGTGCCGTCTGTGGGTCAAATGTAAACTGGATTCATGTCCATTCTGTGATCACAGAATCACTTTTTTTTTTTTGTAAACTCAATCTGTAAATAGCAGGTAATAAAAATGATGATAGTAAACTCGACTTCAATTACTTTTCCAATTCTTAATACACATAACTACACATTGCACACTATTCAGTATTAACCTCGTCAATCAACATATTCTGTTATATAAAAATTACAAAAATTACAAACGAAAACCAACAAAACCTATACATGGATTCTAACAAAACAGTCTGAGGTACAATATAAAAAATAAATACCAGAAAAAAAGAATTAATAGAAATCACGTTTCATGTGTCTAAAAATAACGAAATATATCAATAGATAGTTCATTCTTCATAATCATAATGAATACATAGACGCAGCCACATGGGTATTTTAAAATAAATTAATATATTCAATTTAACGTTGAATACACATCACATTTTATATTGTATAGATTAGTATTTTTTTTTGTACGATAAATACTTATTTATAGTTTTATTTAAATAATTAAATAAAATGAAAATAAAAAAAAAAAATATTTTAGTGAATGATGAGAATTACCACCTATTTCCTATAAATACGTAAAAAGTTAAAAAGGTTAATGTATTAATACTAAAAAATTTTCAAACGTAAAAATAGTAAATAGTGAATCTCAAAATTTAGGGCCCAGCTCACATAACAAATGTATATTACCTGAAAAATCCTGGTCAAACTTACGTATACAATTTAAACTAACCAAAAATCAGAGCTGTTTTTACAATTATTGAAATTTTTATTATATTATAACGTACCGCGTATAATATTTACAGTGGATATTACCTAGTGTACTAGTGAGTAATGAACAATTAGCAACAGACATTCTGGAGAAATTAGTCACGCCGTATTATGGCGTACTAATCGTATTTTTGAACATCCGATCTTTTATGAAACACGTCGTTCAGTTTTCGACAAGCCCACACTCTTATTCACATTCACACACAATAATATTATGTTCACAGGGTACTTCGTATAAATACGTCATACGATTCAAATGATTCTATATCTCTATAGGAACATATTGTATATTTATATTAATGACATATTCCATATAATATAGATTTTTAAGGGTCAGTTCAGAAACAGGAAAATGCCATTAATGTATCTTTATATAAAATCAGGTTAATCGGTATGTTGTACATCAGTACATGTATACTAATATTGTAGTTTTCGAGTTTATTTCGTCATTGAGTATGTTATATTGTCAAGAATGAGTTAAATTTGAATTCAACTATAATAAATCATTAGGTACCTATGACTGTTTATTATATATTATAATTTATATGACAAAAACGACTGAGCGGAAACAATTGGTCAGCTTATATTTTATTAGATATACATTATACTTATATTTATTTTTTATATTTTTTTCTATTTATAGATACTTGAAATTGTTTAATTTAGTAGTCAACCATTATTGATATTTTACTATACGTATAAGCAATATAATATTATAAAATTAATTTTATTCCATAAAACAAATGTATACAAATTTTATGAAAAAAATTTTTTTTTTGAAATGTACATGTATAATATTGTATAATAAGTTATAAGCTTTTTACTTTATAGATGTCATTATTACGACATTACTAAAGCATTCTTTCAAAATAGATAATTTTTAATTCTTTTCGTTTTATTTATTATCAGATAAATGATTTATTTCAACATAGACCAAAAGTCCTAGAAAAATGAGACAAATATAAGTATTGTATAGCTATTGGCAAGAATACAACAACACATTAAATAAATAAAAGATTCTAAGCAGAGACATAATATTTTATTATATTTATTATAATAAGAACTTATTTTTAAGTATTTATAAACATGATAGGTTTAGATTCAATTTATTTATAAAATATATTAATAGTTGCAAAATATTAGTAATGAAAAAAATTAAAATAATCATTATTTCGGATACATGTAGGTACAATATCATATCTGTTGATTTTTAAAATTTCATAATAAATAATAATATTTATAATTATAATATATAGGTAAAATAAATTAAGTTCAAATAAATCAATAAATACTTTAAGTATTCAAAACAGATATGGTTATCTCTAAAATATTATTATCTTTTGGTTTTGTTATAATTGTTTTTTACATTAAAAACCACTTTAGAAAGAGTATGTAATTGTAATTTTACATACGAGTATACTTATAATACGGGCAATACGGCTATATGTTTTATGATTTTTAAGTCGTATTTTTAGTTTATCTTACCCCAACTTCTCAATACAACCGAAAATCGCAATGTTGATACAAATAGTAACGTCATGACCTTGAAAAAGTTGACATCCTATAGAGTAATTTATATTTTAAATTATTTTATTAAGTAACTAGCTGTATAGTTCGACTTTGTCCGCAAGAAAATAATACATGAAATGCGACATTTTATCGGTATACCTTGGTTTTAGTAAAAATACCTAAGTTCTCTAGCAAATCGGCATCGGTGTACTTCATTCTAAGAATAAAATTCGATCAAAATATATAATCTGACTATGGCGTATTAGATGTTGGTAAATTATTAAACTTAGTTTAAACTACTTCCTAGACTCTCCCGATATATCTAAAAACAAGCTGAAACTTTCGTCTAAATTAGTCAATCGTAGCTGTCCAAAGCTACGAACAATATAAACATTAGGACATTTCCTTATGTTGTACATTTCGTACACGTCAATAATTCCAGATAATTGTACTCGTTTTACAATTGTTTATGTAAATGATGATATTCTAATTTATTGTCATTAATTAAATATTCAGTGACTTCTCGAACTAGCTTATTACGTCGTTTTTAGCGGTATCATTATTGACTTTATGTTTGCAATCTGTCGATCTACTATTATACTACTATTCCATCAACATATTTAAACATATTATAAACAGTATTAGTGCTCGACTTGGGGTGAGACGCAGCGGAACGGAGTACCCAAATTAATTTTTCAGAAATGTTATCATACTCCTACTATTATTTTGAAGAGAAACGCTCGGAACGCTTCATAATTTTGCTTTTTTATCAAAATGCGCGAAATACCGCCATAATATGTCTTATGGATTATTTCAAAATCGCTCATCTATATAAATAAATAGTTAAAAATCGATGTTTTTATTTATTCACTTTTATTGTCCTTTTGAGTTAGTCATTATTTCTTAGTATAATATAAATAACAGATACTTATTTTTTTAATTTTTTTTTATTGATTACCTATTTACAAATATTTTTTATGATTTAAAGAGGTTTATTAGAGGGTGTGGGGGGATAGCCACCACGACTCAATATGTTTAAATAAGTAATGGGGACGCTCTTTTTTTTAAAGTAAACTTTATGTACATTATTGTTATCTATATAGGTACACAATAGTTTTTTTTAAATATTTAGACTAATTTTAAGATATTAATTACGTATTAAGTTATTTAGCTATACTGCTATTTACATTTTATTGTACAATACATACCTATTGGCAAATTCATACCGTTCTATAATACGTGTTATCAACTTATAAGTATAATATTTTCTATGATAAATTAATACCAATAATTTACGGTAATTTTTTTACAAAAATTAGTTCAACCTACTATCAGTAATTTAGCCATTGTTTTTTTTTACGTGTTCTTATATTTTTGAAAATATTAAAAAAGCCAATAATATAATAAAAATATGGCTTATTTATTTATGCTACGATCAATTGATTAAAGATAAAATTAATTATCACTTATCAATAATATAGACATAATGATTTGTAAGTTATTCAATATACTATAATATACTTATTTAAAATTGGAGAGGCTGTTGTGTTATACTTTTGTTTTTTGTGATTATTAACAAAGTATAAAATTTAAATTAGTTAATTATTAATTTATATTACATATATAAATGACCTCTATTAGACTTTGAAACTGATTTCAATATATCTAAATACGTACAAAATAAATTGTAGTCGCTATGAATCCATGATTACTAGAATAATCATTTATCAGTAAAAACATAATAATACAAATAGGTATAATAGCCACATTTTCTTAACGTTCAACGACTAGGACAACCAAATGTAAAATTAAATATACCTTTATAAATATTAATGCTATATATTTTATTAAAATTTTACTGTTTAGTATAATAAAAATAACATATTTAGTAATAATTAATAAATAATAACATAAGAATTAATGAGTACCTACTATAACTTCTGATTTTGAAAATTTTGTTGACTAAGATTTATATGCAACAGCATGTTTTTTTTACGACATCTAATTAGGTATTGATTTTGTCAGTAATGTCTACGAATCGACTCATAAATGATGGTGTTTTTATTTTGCATGTTTTTGCATATTTTAGATAAAATGAATATTATTGCATATTTTGATTTAAGAATGCAAAAATATATGTTTTATAATATATTTTGTAATTAATATTTATAATTTAATATTAATATTTATTATTTAATTCTAGCCCTGCTGATTAAAGTATAAAACTTGGTTTTTTTGTCAAACATAAATTTTCCAATTTTTCAAACATAAAATTCAATATATTTCTATTATTGAATGTGAATTATACATTTTATTTCTCAATTATATCATATTAAGACAAACAGCCATTCACTGATGTATTTTAATAAATAAATATTTTTTTTTGTAACTGTATTTTTGTGTTTAGCTTTTAAAAATTGAAATGCATATTTTTGCATATTTTGGTAAATAAAATGTATATTTTACAATTTTTTATTGCATACAAATCCTAGCTCTGGTTATAAAAATACAAAATATAGAATAATATACATACTTACTATAGTAAAAAACAAGTAGCCTGAAAATAAAAAAATGACTTGTCTGTTAAAATAACTCAATGACACCCATTGTAAAAAAGATATAACTAGTACATATGTATTTTGATATTTTTAGGTTGCTATAAAAACAATTTATAAAGAGTCTTATATTGTTCAATTTTCAAGCAATTTTCACTAGTTTTATCATACATTAATCGAAAAAAATATATAATTTTAAATATTCATAAATAGTACACGAAATTGTTTTTTCTGAAGTTTAACGAGAATTCGCAGACCAATAATTGTCCGCGAAATCGTGTTATTTTGTTTGGGAACTGAGCGAGTAAATAAAATATATTGACAAACATAAATATGTAGTTATAATTCCCTGTATATACTTTTTAGTGTGGTACTTGTACCTAACTTTATTATTATAGCCAACGTTTATATATACATATTATACGATGTTTAATGTTTATGTGTATTATAATTTTAATTTAAAATAACGGAACGATGAGAAATGTAATTAAAATATAAACATCATTCTAATTATTAATAAATAGTAATTTTTGTTTAAATTTTAACAACTATTTAGATTATTTTAGAATAATGTTATATAATTTATAAAATATAATATTACAAATAGTCAAATCAACAAATTTTAATGATTAATTTAGAAACCTTGTTGGCTCTATATATTAACAAGGTTATTGTCAATTTAACATAGATCAACATTATTAATATGATTATATGATTTTGACATGTGCTTATACCTATATACCAGATGAAAATGTATCATAATGAAATAAGAAGTTTAATTTATTTATTTTTAATGTTTCTATTTCTTATTAGTTGTGTTTGCAGTTATGAGTATAATAATTATTGTTATTGCTTGTTAGTTGTTACACATTAAACAAATTATTTTACAGCCTCTATAGTCTATTTCTATATACATACACGTAATTTGTTAAATTACCACGTGGTATATATTCAGTTAAGACCAGTGAATGACTCCTTATTTATTAAACTTAGATCGTTGTCCGACAATTTTTTTAGAATCGAGGATAGTGAACCTTCGATGTTCACAATTGCGTACGATTTTTATCTGAAATTTTGAAGCACTGTTGTCATTTAATTTGAACTAATAAATAGAACGTACGAAAATTAATCTGAAAGTTTTCATCTAACTTATAAAGCCCCGGCTATACACGGCGTATTCCGCCGCCTTTCGAACTCCGTATATTCCGCAGCGTTTTCCGACGGACTAGCTATAAAAAGCGTATCCGTCGAGCATATTCCGTCGCGTATATCTGTACAATATTTAAAAAAAATGGTAAACTCTATAATTATTGTATCAATAATATAAATATTGAATTATCGTATTCGAATAGTACAAATTAATAATAGACACTCATCGATCGACCATTTGCAGTAGTCAATTCGTACTAACTGTTCGTAGGAGTAGGTCTACAGTCTACATCATAATTCCGAAAATTACATCAGCGCTAATAATTGTCATAAATGAGACGTTGGAAAAAAAAAAAGAAAAATCCTTAAACAGAAGGTATACGGTACATCCCTACAGGAAAAAAAGGGCCAATTCAATGTAATATATGACGATTTACGACGATTTCCAGAAAAATTTTTTAATTATTACAAAATGTCTGTAAAAACATTTGATGAACTTTTAAATATTGTAAAAAGTGACCTAGAGAAAGAGTAAAATATTAAAAGTGATACAATACCGGCAATGGAAAGATTATCCATTATTCTAAAGTAAGTACCAATTTTTTAATTGAATAAATATGTACTTTATTATTAAATAATATTAACATATTATACGCTTATAATGAAAAAAAAAAAATTAACTTAATAATAGCAGGGTTTCCAGCTGCTACTGGGGCTATTCTCGGGAACCTGCAAGCCATAGTCATTTGTATTTAATGCTAGAATAGATGATGGATACTGAATTGGTTGTAGACAATATGACGAAATTGCAGATTCGGCGGGACGTTTTTTAAAATACTTCTGGACAACCTGCATTAGTTCAATTCTAGCATCCATTTTATTGTCATTATCAATTGCCTTCATTCCCGGCAATAATGATAGAAGAAAATGTTTATCGTCATCACTTTCATCATTTATGTTTTGGGATCTATCCAGTACTTTTAATAATTGCTGCTGGAATGATGAAGGCGAATCGATATTTTTTCTAGTGGTATTTTTTTTTTTTGTTCCCGAGACCGATGTTGGTGATTGTACGTGATTGTACGTTTATTGGTGCATCAATTTATGTAGATAAACTAGTAGAAGGATCAGCGTTTACATCTGCAATCCCAGTGTCTGATGAAACTTCTACTGCGTCGTCATCTTCCATAGTATTTTCTAGTGAAAATAATGAAATATTACCCGATGTTCTGAAATTAAAAAAGTGAACAAGTGGGTTAGGTTATATGGTATCGATTGGTGGGTCACAGTAAATAGAAATAGGCAAAATATTATCTAGATAATTATTTGAATAAAAATGTAATTAAATAATTTTCAAACATAATGCTAATATAAAAAATAAAAATATACTCGAATTCTTTACTCTCTATAGTTACTTCTTTAGATAGTTATATATTTGTTTCATTTATATTATTTTTCTATTTATTTCAAATAAAAGAAGACTTACAACCATGAACTTAAAATACAATGTTAACTTTTGTTTTTTAATACATACATGTTGTAATTACTAAAATGCCAACCATATGTTAACTAAAATAAAATTAGTGAAAATTATTCGAATAAAAAAATCTAAGCATTATTTAGACTATTTATCGTGTATAGAGTATAGACACAAAAAAAAACACACACGAATCATTGTAAAATCAATACATCCATTACTCTGCTCAGAATCTTAAAATTAATTCTAATTAATAAGTAAATAATATTATATAGTAAGTTTATTTTGTAACTAAAATAGTAGTACCTAAATAATAAACTTACTATCGATCTGTAAATGTCAGTGTTAAAAATGATCAAGCATCATAATAACAATATTTCGACATTTTTGATACTCGAGAACCTGATTTATCATACTTGGTATGTTCTTTTCTGAATGCATCACGTAAACTCTTCCATTTCTTTTGTAGTTCTTTAACTAAAACAATATTAAAAAAAAAATTTAATTAAAATTATAAGTATATGTATTGTGAGTAAACTGGTATAAAATAATAGTATACGAAAAACGATTCTTCTTTTATGAAAACATAATATTATAGAAAATGATAAAATAAATATTTGGCGAACATTTAGTAAATATTAAGTATCTATTTTTATTTATTTTTGAATTTTAATACAAAATATTAAAATCTTGATTTTTATTTATTAATCTTTATTAATTATTGTTACTTCACTTTGATCAAATGTATTTAATACAAATTATGATATATTTAACATATATAATTATAATGTTTACTTTTTAGTTTAAGTACTCGTATACAGTTATTTAAATAATTTGTTTAAAGTAATAAGTTACAGCCAACAGGTAAATTAAATCGTATTTATGTAAAATTATCTTTAATGAATATCAGAGCTTCATACATTCATAATATAATAAATATTTGAATAAAAACAGTGTCAGGAATAACCCTAAACAAATAAAGGAAAAACGGAAATTTTTACGCATAATCAGTTTTTGATAAAAAAAACTTTTATTTTGCTGTAGCTCAAAAACGATAAAAAAAATTTGGCATTCCAAAAAATCTTTAAAATTGAATACAAGGTTTATAATTAATTGTTCGTACGTACGTATGTACGTTACACTTATCGTAGTAAAAAAAATCAAAAATTAAATTTTTTACGAAATCGCGTAAAATAACAATATATTCTAAAATGATTTAAGATATTTGTTTTATTCAAAAAATATAAGTCATATAGAAACTTGAAACTTTCACCAGTAGTTGAGAAAAATAAATTACAATTTAAATATAGGTAATAATATAATATATCCTAAGCTGACAAATCATCTACGTTCAGAATCGTTTTTCGTATACAATGATACTTATCCTGTCGTTGCATTCAAATTTAACACATCCATTATAGTGACCTACTCTCCACTTCTACTATATAGCATAGCGATACCCACTTGCCCATCCCTTTTTTTATTTTATTTTAAACTATTAATATCTGCAATGAACCTATGGATACTAACTATTAATATCAAATTACCACCCCTAAAAAATTGCTATTTACTAATAACTCGTCACTGATATGTATATATATATGTATAGGTAAAATATGAATGTGTGATTTTTTTAAGACATTTTAATTTTTTCTTGTACAATTTAAATTATTAAAAACTACATTTTTATGATTTTGCCTGGATGACTTCTATAGTTTTATAAAAAGACAACAACTTTTTACAACTTTTTATTATAAGAAAAAACATTTTCTTTCAAAATATTAAATTTGTATAAAACATATTAGTTATTTAATATTTTTACCAGGTACTTACCAACTGGAGCTACTTTCAATCAATTACATTTGGATTTCTTTGTTGGAAAAAGCACGATTCGCGTAATAATAAAGGAAACTTTATTAGCATTATGGACAAAATTACAACCCTTCGAGATGCCTGTACCAACAAATTAAATATGGTTGAATACTGCGGAAGGTTTTTATAAGAATGCCAACTTTCCAAACTGCTTAGGAGCAGTGGACGGGAAGCATATCCGTATAATAAATCTTCAACATAGTGGAAAAGACTTTTTTAATTATAAAAAAATGTTTTCTATCGTTCTTATGGCGTTAGTTGATTCTAATTATTGTTTCCTGGCAGTGGATGTAGGTGCATATGGTCGAGAATGAGATAGTTATATATTTAAAAGATCTGCCCTAGGAAAACAATTATACGAAAATAAATTGAATATACCCGGACTCCGGAGTCAAAAAACTACCCAATCGATGATAACGGTCAAGCACAACCTTTTGTGATTGTTGGTGACGAAGCGTTTTGTTTACACTAAAACTTATTGAGGCCATATCCTAGGAAAAATTTAGATGTCCAAAAAAAGTTTTTAATTTGCGGTTGTCGAGAATTAGGCGTTACGTAGAATGTGCATTTTGGATACTAGCGAATAAATGGAGGGTGTTTCATACCCCATTACTCGTGGAACCTGAATTTGCAGAAATAATTGTTAAAGGTGCTTGTGTCTTACATATTTTTGTGCGAAGACGTGACGGAATTAATTATGAATAACATTTTGTTGTGAACTGGATCCAATAGACACCGTGTTTCGAGGAACATCAAGTACACAGGCTAAAGACATTAGAGAATATTATGCTAAATATTTTAATAGCCCAGAAGGAAAGTTGAAGTGGCAGTATTATAAAATATGATAACATTTATATATAAAATAATAAATTAATTTGTATGTATTAGGTAGATTAATAATTACTACTATAATTTATATAAATATACAATTTTGAATTCGACGGAAAACGCGGCGGAATACGCCGTGTATAGCCGGGGCTTTAGTATTTAAAAGTTGAATTAAAAACATTGAAAATGCTGATTTACCTAATTGGTATAAAAGAAACCATGAAATTAATATAAAATAATTATTAATATAAAATTCAAAAAATATTATAACATTTGTTAAAAATTAGTTAAGTGGCACCGAGGTATATAATTTTAAATTGAATACACTTTTACAAATCATTATTTTAAACTTTTATTATTTTTAAATATTTTGACTTAAATCATTTTTTAAAAATTTAATTTTTATTAATCACAAATTAAAACTTAAATGTGACAACGTTTCACAGAAAATCATGCGCAATCGTTTGACTTTTGGGGTGAATATTAAAGTTAATTGTTTAACGTACGCAATCGTGTTCACAAAAAGGTGCATCGTACGCTATATTATGTGATACCCATTTTTGTAAATTAATTTGTGTTTTCAGTGTTCTATGACATATCGCATATGGCTATATTGGTACATTGGTTATACATATATTAATATTTATAATTATATTAGAATATTAAAATATTTTAAATGTTTTAAATACAATAATTTTAATATTATTAATCATATAATTAAGTAATTAAGTCATTATCCTTCCTCAACTTCTTAAATCGTTCATTTCTTTGTATTATTTGTTCGAGTAATAATATGAAAATAAAGCTTATTAGTCGATTAATATTGATAGTCAACGAGGATCTCTATGCTTATCACAATGACACAATACAATAATTGTACCATATTAATATTAATTTAACTGTAATAAATTTGTTAATATGTTAATTAATCAAACTCTAAAATGATTTAATAAGTTTGTTATTTATTATGATATATATGTATATATTAGTTTTTACTTTTAATGTAGTTTAATAATCCAATAATTGCATTATTGTAATAACTATGTAATTTGTAAATATTTCCAAAAAGGTTTAATATTAGTTTAAAATTTAATTATACAATTAAATTCAAATATGTTTCATGTACTTATGTATTACAATAATTACACTATTATATTTATAATTAGAATTATTTGTAAACGTTCAAAGCGAAAATAATACTAAGCGTAGTCATTGTACGTAATTTAAAATGGCAGTCTATAATAGTCAATAGATTATAATTTATACAATTATCTGATGTAAAATTTAGAAAGCCATTAATATCATAAAATATTATATTAATTTCAAAAATAGGAATATCATAGGTTCCATACTACCATCACTTATATTCATTTATACATAATTTACATATTAAGTAGTAAGTACCTACATACTTATATTCCAATTGAATAAAAGTGTAATAAATAAAATGTCTGTTTAATATTACTATTGATTATAAATAATATTAGTATTAGTATTAATACAGTACTATATTTATAGACTAGTAATGTTTTCTTACCATGCAAATAAATAATAAATAAAATCAATATTTTATAACAATAAAATAGTTTATTGTAAAACACGACAAATATATTATAATAATATTTGTTATATTTAACATATTATGTGAATTTCAATTAACAGATATGTACACCTTTGGGCAGGTGATAATTTTTGTAAACATAAAATATTTGTATCTAATTAAGTAAATAACTGAATAAAAATTAAATGAATCGACATGTTTTCAAATTTGTATTAACAATATTGTAGTGAATCGCCGACCAGTTTTATAATTTATAAGTTATAACATAAACAGTTAATGTAGAATAGGTAAACGATAGCAGATAAATGTTAAAACTATAGACCGATAATATTGTGCAGTCTTGTATTTTCACGTGTGTATACTGTATAATATTATTCAAAAACAATAACTGTACAGTCAGTAGAACGTAATTAATATTTATAGTTATAGTTAGTAATTAACTTCCATTTTAACTTTTCACAAAAACAATACCGTGTATTATTAATTAATAATTATTATTATTGTGAATAAAATTTGGTACCTATATCTCCGATTCATTGTAAATATAATATATATAGGTTTATTATAATTTATAACTAGAAATAGCTTGCAATTAGTTTGATGACTTAAAAAGTATCGAAAAAATCAAAAAAAAAATGTTTTAATTACCCAAGTAATATAAAAAAATTATCTAAAAAATGTTCATAAACAAAATTTAGTAAACATTTAGATTTAAAATTTAATTTACAGTAAAAAAAAAAATAAGTTTTTATTGTTTGTTTGAATGTAAATCGCTGAAAACCAATGAAATAATTATTTGAATAATTTCATCTGAATAAAAAAACTTTCTTTAAAATCAAAAATTCGAAAAAATGACCACATTGTACAAAAACTACTAGAATTGACCTATAATATATAACAAAATAACGTTAATAATCAAAAAAATTAATTTATAGTTAAAAATGTCTAAAAATGCAAAATAAAATTGGTATATTCTGAATCGAGGGAACAGAGAACATGAAATAATGTCTTAGCTAAGGTGGCATTTTATAGGATCAACAAAATAAAAAAATGCAAAAGTCGTCAACATTCTGTTTCTATTTATAACGAATAATAAATTGACTTAAATGATGACTGAACAGCTAGCTGCTTTTAAACATATTTGGGGTTTTAGGCATATACTATCTTAATTTTTATTCATAATATGTTGAAATGAATGTACTTTAATGTACCTATAGCACGCATATTGATATTGATACGTTTAATATTTATTTAATTACTTAAATAGTAAGTACCTAGTGACCATCGGTACCTTCCAATCAACAGATAATATATTATATTAAGTTAATTCAATGGTATAATAATAATATGATTGTTGATCAGAAATTTCATAGCCGCACTTGAATTCTAATTATACTGTTTTCTTATGGAAATATTTTAATTAATACATTTTCTTTTTAATATTGAGTTTTTATTATGAATTAGATTAATATTGTATTTTTTAAAGCTATAATTAACTATCTCTCGCCAACATTCCTCGTAAGAATTTATACAAGCGATATAAATGAGTGTAAGTACTGTAATTCTAAATAATTTTTAATTTGCATAGAAATATTTGAAAAAAAATATTATTATTTAAATTCGATAAAAATTGTAATGTATATTATTTAAATTGGTAAAAACTAATTAAAAAGTACATTTTTAACTCGATAACAAATAATACAATTTAAAATGTTGGTAATTGTTATTACTTGTGTTATCATAGTATAGTATTTTTGCAGTCCATCATATCATATATAGATTAAAATTCATATGACTCAAACATTATGCAGCATTAACAATAATAATTTATTTAAATTTTTATTTTACATTTTTGTTGATTTAAATTATGTTATTCAAATTATTTCAATAATAACATGTAAATTATATTTTATTGACTTTTTATCTATCTAGCAAATATCAAAGAAATATTAGAGAAAAAAATGTATTATTAAATTAACACAATGAAAAACGAAGTATTAATTAAATACATATAGTAAGTACTAAGTACTAACCACTAAGTATAGATATAACAATATAGACTTATAGATTTACTAAATTATAAACGATTGACTTATTTCACTATAAACAAAACATCAAGAATATATCTAGAATTTTTATCCAGGATTAATTATTGCCTACAGTCTACATGACCAAAAGATTTTGCAATAATGATATTTAGTAAATATAATTTACATGTTTAAAAATCTTAGTAATGAAAATGTGCACAACATAATAATATTGTTTTTCTATTAATGCTCAACAAAACTATGACACGTGTGTCGTGACCTACCTTTACGATGTACGCCGACATTAGTTTTGTTGACAAAATATTTCGAAAAATTAAAACTGATATTTTAGTGTACGGTATAAAACTTGAATAAAGACGCTTGGTAGTAATACAATCACAAACAAGAGCATATTAACATATAAATATGGCGGTTGTGCAATATTGTATTTGTATTATTAATAGCATCGTAAATTAGAAATATCCTATTCTAAAAAATTCAATATTCATATCACAATAACATGAAAAAATAATAACGATGCGCCTATGAACACCATACCAAAAATATACAATATACTCCCATGAATAAGTGTATTTGATAATATTGTACTGTACATAATATTTTTTATCAAGTTCGTAGGAAAGCTATCGCTAACTGTGCTTCAGTAAGACTCGAAAATTGTATACGAAGAAGCAAAATATAATTTCAAGTTAGCGTTGTTAAATTATACTCAAAGTCGATAGCTAAAATACATAGGTACCTATTTTGTGTTATAACGTGTCATCGATATCGAACACAAATCACAAGTAATGGAAATTACAATACAAATGAAGATTATAAAAAAATATTGTATTTTTTATTGTCAACTGTCAAGTTTTCATAATTTTCCATGGAGTACGTTGTATATGAGCACTTTGAGGCTTCCTTCGAGGATGATTGTAGCTCACCCGATGAGTAATCTTCAGTACTACCTGAAGGGTAAATGTAAACTGTCCTCAGTTCGTTTGTACATTATAATTGTTGTATCATAAATATACACATTTAAAAAAATTTTTAAATATTTATTTTTTGGTCTTGAAAGTATAATTTTTTCTTTATTTTTGGTATGAGAGTTTTTACTTAAGTACTTTATTTTATTTATCGTAACTTAGAAGTGTTATATACCTAGGTTTAAAAATCCTTAAAGGTACTAATAAAGTAATAAATATTAAATAAATGGAGATTGAAGTTCATATTATTGGAAGATTAGATGCATCTTAACTCTTAATCAATATTTATCTGAACTAAGTGTCAAGTACGAAGCAAAAGTTTCCAATTTTTCATTTTATGGAAGTATTATTATAGCTAATATAATTTATGAATAGATAAATGAAACATTTGAAAGAATATGAAAAATTCTCAACCTAATTTGGATCTATATGAAAACAATCCAAAAACATAACACAGTAAATTCCAACTTCGCTATAGTGTCATCTCTATACATTTAAAATAACTCTGGAGAGTTTGCATATTTCCTTCAGGTAAACACTAAACATAATCATAATGTTGACCCAGGAAAGTTTACTAGTTTTAAAAATCGGGAGAATTTATCGCCACCATTGCATCAAATTACTTTATTTAGATATAAAAATGTTTATTTTTCTATATTATCTATAAACTAGATAAAAATAATGTAAAGCATCTTATAATTTTTTTATCTATATATTTAAATAAAATAGTTGTCGAAGATAAATTATATAGATTTTAGATAATTTTTTGTGACAAAATTTTTAATTTTAATTTAAATAAAAATATTATGGAGAAGGTTTTAATTTTACTAAGTTATTATTTATAGCCTATTTATTCGATTTTATTTTCATATTCTTTTATGTTTATGTATTACGTGTAAACACACATACAACTACTGTGGTTTTTTTTTGTTTGTAGTTTATTGTTTATTATCTGCAAACGCCAAACATCGGTGGATAATCGTATTTAAAGTACACGTATTTAACAATGTAAAAACTTAAATTTAGGTAAGGTATTTTACAAATGCAAATTTTAAATTATCAGTTTTGTATTTAGATAAAACAGATAAGATTGGATATCTTTTATATATAATCTAGTCATCTAAACACACATCTTAAGTGTTATTTATTAATTATTATCTTCTCTAAGATACCTATAAAAATATAATATTAAATCTATAATTATAAAATAATATATATAAATATATAATTTTTTGGTTACCTTTCTACAACACTGACATTATTACTATTTATTACCATATATACAGAGTGTATCAAAAGTCTTCATCCGATTACAAATGTATATAGCTAGGCAAACGTTAACCACTAGTAAACGACCCATATACTAATGAAAAGATTAGATAACCAAGTTTATTTTAGGTTATCTTTCGATAAGTATATGGGTAATTTACCTGATTGCCGAGCTATATAAATTTGTAATTGGATAAAGCTTTTGAAACACTCTGTATACACGCGTATACCTATTAATAATCTTGTGCAAATATGCATTTAATTTGTATATTAATTTTAATTATAATTACAAATTTATACATCAACTTAAAAAGTGTTTAAAGTGTATTTAAAATAATTTTGCCATTAAGTATTTAAGAATAAATAAAAAAAATACTTAGCACATATTATTTAAATAGTAATACTTTTCAAACTATATTTTTTTTATACTTAATTATACATATTAATTTTTCTTCGATGCTTAAAATCGACAATTAATATTAGTGACTCGTTTAAACTCTATTCAATGTATCACATAATATGTGTATTGTATACTTACCGGCTACCAGATAGGTACTAAATAACAAATTGTATAAAATATGTTCGAAAAAAACTAAAATGTACCTGTTGTGTAGAAATATAGAATACTATAATGCCATGTGTCCGTGTACATATTATGTTTCATTGATTTATTTTTATACTTACATCTTCTTAGAATATTTTCCTTTGTACACAATATATACATAATACGTACCGTCATGTTATACACAAATGTTAAAACTTGTATACTATCGCCCATATAATAACAATATTTAATAGTTCCCTATTCAGGTAACAATGTAATGTAGCCAATATAGGCTTTATAAATAATCAACAATGGAAATTATTTTAGGAGGCATATCAAGTACAAAATAACAAGATTTCAAAGAGTTTATCTCTGAGTAGATAAACAATAATAATCCAAACAAAAACGATAAGGTATTTGAATTTAAAATACAAATACGTATGAAGCAATGTTTCAAATAGGTATTGATACTTTAAAAAATTGTAAAACATTGTACCAATTATTATTTACTAGATAATAAAGTTTTGAAGTAACATAAATTGTAAAATGCGTACTTCATACTTCCATTATAATTTGATTTATCTATAGGATAAATGATAATATATTGTATTATGTAATATAATGTTACCCACTTGAGGATTGGGATTTCCAGTTTTATTTTAAATATACATAAAAAAATATCAACGTTTTAAGCTTATAGCTTGTACTCGTACAATATTATATAATATATTGTGTAAAAACATAAACGTGTTCGAATATCGGTTTGTGTCGTTGGTGAAACATAACAACAATATAATATTTAAGAATTCAATTCCCACTTTGGTGGGTGGAAGAATCCGACATAAGGGAGTAAATAGTTTGTTCCAGAGGTTCCTAAACTTTCTATGGTCGTACAACCTTTTTTTGAAAATGTTTAATCTTTTTTTCGTATAATATGATTTTTTTAAACAATAAAATGTCCTTACAAAATATGTAAGCCGTGTTCGAAATCTTGAATGTCATTATTATATTATTTATTGTACAGATTTATTCAATTATAAATGTAAATACATTAAAAAGTAGTATTTTCAAATAATTTCGGAAAATGTAAATAATAGTATTATTTGTACAAATATCAATCAATTTGTTAACGGATAAACCACACTACAAAATCTGATTTCATGATCATTTAAACTCACACAAATATAAAACTAGTAACTACCCTATCATTATGCAGTTTAAAGTTTTATAATTTCCACTATTTTATACATGATTCTTAGCTTGGTGAAATATTTTAGTAAAAATAAAATATATAATTACACTTGAAACCTAGCATAAATTGTTTAAAACGTTATAAAAAAAACGTTTTAAACGAATAAAACGTTTGTTTTGTATTATATTATTTTGTTTTATATTGATTATTAACAAGTTATTTTCCGAGCAGTGTACAGAGTAATTTAATGTCAATAAGTTTAATTATACATTTAACCTCAACATTTAGCGAGACACCTGGTGGGAAATCGATAGTGCCCCGCTAAAATCAATACGCCCGATGAAGATAATATGTGGTCCAGCTGCCTTTCTAAATTGTAACTGAAAAGCAACTCGTATTGCATATTATTTCAAAAGGTGCCGTACGATATCTGCAGAACACGTATATCATATTTTCATCCATGTTTATCCGTGTAATCCGCAAGTCATGCCCGTGACTGGGTTTAGCACTTGTTTTGCCTGTATAGTATCTACTCGAAACGAAATCATTTACTATCGTTGTAACATATTATTTTCAATGTCACGTACGATGTTAAAAGTTACTGAGTACCGGTCGATACTCTCTATCGAATATGAAACCATCATAACCAGTACATCTATTTCAACTCTTATCTACATTTTGTATCAACAAACCGCACCCATTATTAGTTAATGGTGATGGTGTTATCGGTGTAATTATAAATTATAATGTTAGTTTGTTCAAATGTTGGAACATTGACGAATTATGACTCACCCATCACCCGATAATTTGTTTTTGATAATAATATTATTAACAAGCGATAACTATTATTGTACAATTTGTAGATAATATTATATTTAACGATTAAATGTGTGTATTTAAACATGAAATGTAAACAAAATGATTACAACGGTTATATATATATAACTCATAAGACGTTTATCGTGTACAATGATTAAGCCATGCAAACCGATGAAGTACCAAACTATAATTGAAAACGATTTAAATCGCATTTGAAATGAACGTTAAAGGTATAGCAGAGACAAACAAGATAAATTTAATTATTTCGTTAGCATTTCTTCGGAAATATTTTGTTGTTACAGCTTTTATTTAAAAATAACACGGCACACAATTGTTGGGCTTAGCCGCGTGGATAAAAAAAAAAAATGTAATATACAATACCGCGTTCCTGCTGACAACAACAGGTAGGTTCCAAAAATAAACATCTGCCGTTCATGCCGCGCAAAATGTCTGGTTCCATTGTTATACATTTGGATTTTATCGACGTTACCATGGAAACGATGAGTGTACGTTTAATTATATACATCAATTGTATGCGCGCATAAACCAGTAACTCGGTAATTATCAACGATAATCATATTATATTATGCAGTTGTATAATGTATTCGTGCACCAATCTACAATAACTCGGTATACTTGTATACGTCTTTAATGTTGTAGTAAATTGTACGCTATTAATCATACTATTACCATACATTATGCAGTAGTAACAATACTATGTTTATACAATAATTTTCCGTCGCACGGTCAACGGGAAAAAAGTAATCAAACAAAAGGATGCATGAAATGAACAAAAAAAAAAAAAAGTTCATTCGACAGTCGAGCGCGAGTTACGAATTATTACAATACAACCATTGCACGGCGAACGGGATAATAACTATCCAATTAAAAACCGAGAGCGCCCGCCCGTCATGAGGTTTGGATAATATTAATTGGCCCGGGACAAGGCGACGGCCGTAACGGATGTAATAATATAAATAATAACGCAATTTCGCCGGTTAATGTGGGTGTGCGCGAAGCGACCGTCCGATGTGGGTGGTCCGTGTGTCGGTCGGTAGCGGTGGTGCAGCGTGTGCGACACGATATATAATATAATATTCATATAAATATAATGTATTTATTGTATTCGTACACCGTCACGAGATTTATTATTTTCCACACCGGTTCGGAACAGGGAATTTCACGACTCAAAACGTCGCGTAGCCTCTCGCAGTTCCGTCGCACCGATAACGAACAATGGAACAACGTCGTCGTTTAGTCATTAGTAGACGAAATAATATCATTATTGTCGCGGCGGCGGCGGCGGCGGTGGAGGTGGGAAGCCGTGAGCTAACGCCGCGCAGCGCTAGTGTCGCTCTCGAGATCGCCGGGAATCGGTGGTCGATAGGCGGGCGGGTGTCGGCGGCGTCGGTCGGTCGCACGGTATTCAAAGAAATAATAAATTATTATCGTTCCCGTGTCGGTACACCATCTGAAAAAACCTTGAACTATGCGAGCTCGGCGCGCCGGCAGCCTCTATCCGGGGTACTAGTCGGCGGGGTCGCCACTTAATGGGTTTTACGCGCAAACGGACGATGGGCCGGCGCCATTGGATCCCGCCATTCCGCCGGCGCGCGAACGTCGGCCGGGTACGGGTCGCGGGTCGCGGGGTTTACGGTCTCGGCGCGTACCTCGCTTAGAGGCTACGCCAGCCGCCGACTGGTTCCCGTCTTTGTTCGGACGATTTCACTTCGCTCACGCACGCGCACATTGTTCGCACCGTACGCCGCACACGCGCGCACACAAACTCGCTGATTTGCACGTAAACTCGTGCGCGGACGTGCTCACACGGACGCAAACTCGCGTACACACGGGCCGGTCGCGTCGCCGTGTGGGTGCGCCTCCCGCCACCCCGCGCGCGCTAGCGCTTCCCCCCACCATTGCCCGTGAGCCGGTCGGACACCGTTCGAGTTCATTCGTGACTCGTCCGCCGACATTGCTCGTCTCGTGTCGTCCACCCGACACGCGTTCCACGGTTCCCGTCGTTCCCGGCTTGGCCCGCCGCCGCCGCCGATAGCGTCGCGCGCACCTTACGCGCCTCCGTTGAATACATTTTATCGATACGTATTTATTTATGTTTTAACAGTCGACGTTTTTTTTTTTTTTTTTTTGTTCGTATTTAATCAAATGCAACTGCCGCGGCATTTTCTTGCTTTTGTCGAGCACTGACGTGTATTACGTCCCCGCCACACTCCTCTCGCCACTACCACCGTTTTCTCGTCAAGCCCACCGGTGAAGGACTCTTAACAAGATGGCTTCTGTTATCAGCGTTCCCGCAAACGAAGGTAATGATTTCTGACCTTTAACGATTATGGCGTGTAATGCGTTTTCACTGGTGTACTACGACACACACACACACCACACATCGGATCGGGTGGAAGCTTCACCCGATTCGGTTTACCTAAATCGTAATAATAATGATTATTTATTAGCCATTGTCATTTTTATTATCGTTATTATTATTATTATTATTTTGTCGATATGTGTCGGGACGTGCACATGTAATGTTTATAATATTATCGATACTACTAGAATGTAGTAGTACTGTAGTGGCATCTTGATTGTTTTTTAAGTTAAGGTCATTTGTGCCTCACTTTTGTGACGTGAAAATATTATCGTTTATCCATATCGGTTGCAAACAGTGCCAAAAATTTTTATTTTAAGTGTATACAGTACCTTGCATTTTATTCATATACATAAATTATATGCGAGGAGTGGTGATCAGTAATTTTTTCTAGGAAATACTGCGGTTTTTTTTTTTAGTGGGTTTAACGATTTAGATTTAATTGTAATCATTGTGTATATAAATCATTTATTTATAATATGTTATTTTATAGGTACCTACGATTTATTAAGTTTTAAAAACGTTGAAAATGAGCACACAATTATTGCCCTCGTAATTTATTACGTTTCTTTAGTGTAGCGTTGTTTTCTCCTCTTTCTCTTTTCATGTTGTATACAATTATTGCGAAGATCATAAATCGAGTCGTATGTTTTATATTGTAATGCTTTTCTAACGTTTAAAAGTTTGATCGTACGATCGATTTAAACTTAAAAATGTAAATGATTTTCTGGTTAAAATTAATACTGCGATGGTGATGGTCTATAACATAACCGTTGCTCACGAAACCTAGTATCGTTCCGGAATTTCCCGACATTATCAACACGTGTTCTAATTTATCCACATGTTCGTTGACCACATTTATACGCGTGTTTTAAGGCCTTTGTTATCGCGTTTCGTCCGACACCTTTGATGTTGTGGTCAGTCGAATGATAGATAGGGAGGGGAAGGGGTGCGCGGTCGCGTGTTCCCGCGCGCACGTTTGTGTGTGTGTGTGTAATCGTGTCAGTCGACGATGTTTTGAACCGTACGTTTAGATGCAATTCAGAACTGATAAAATGACTACATAATATGGTTACATTTTTAGGGAGGCTATAATGTAAAGTGACTCCTAAGCATCTTCTCCCCCAATGCCCGTCCATGGCTATAGATGATTTTAAACGCTGGACATTCCTGAATTCCTCATCCCTTGCGAACGGATCGCATTCTGAATTGTTATCGGACGTTGTAGTAGTTTGACGTACATATTATTTTGAACAAATTTTATAATCATGACGATTATCTAGTGTTCTGAATATGATTCAATTTGTTTTATATACGTAAACACGTACAATACTGTAAATTCTTTTCGGGCATTTCGAGTAAACATTGTTATTTTGACTTTTGTGCTCCATCGGTTATTTATTATGTCCATTACAATGCATTGTTCATTGTGCAAGTAATGTTGGTACCCTGATTTTTTACAATTTACTTTGGCCTTCTATTTTGTTAACTTACCCTAATCTGAATAAATGTATTCTAGGTGTGTATGTGTGTATTAAATAAAGAAAAAAGTATTTTATCACGAGGGGAATTCGAAACAATTTTGTTATTGTTATATCGTGGGACTTATAAAATTCACATTCTAGAACGGACGTAAATTCTTCAAAACGTTTGGTTATTTCTACTGTCCGTGTCTCGAAAAAAAATCGTTCAAATGTGACGTTACCACTTTTACCTCCCACTCCTTCAAATACACGTGAGCGTTGTGTGTAACCATGAACCAAGATACAATAATATCATTAACACGTTCCGAAAAACTGAAGATCGTTTTCGCGCCAAATTTATCCGTAGGATTGAGTCGTCCGTCAGCAGTTTTGACGAATGCGGTTTATTTTTCTTTTAGTACAAGTGATTTGAATACTTGGGTAGTACTCCGTTTTATAGTACTCGGAAATTACTCGTTCAGATTTTGTTTAGGATACATATATCAACATTCAAAAAAGAATCTGTGTCCATGAATTTCGGTCGAATAGTTCTCAAAGTAATGTTCACTTGTACTTACGTAAAATAGTGCCTTATTTTATTTTTGTTAATTTATTCTCCAAAGAAGTATGGCCATGTGAGGTTATACGGATAATATAAAATAATTTTAATTTGTTACTTATTAAAATTAATATAATGGTAAATAATATTTTTCTATACCTGTTTCATCTTAACTACTTGCATCTATATCATGTATCATGTTTATTAACTTAAATCAATAAACATTTTTAACACGCCTTACCGTATAATGGTTTGAATAAGTTCGTTGTGTAAACAAACAAAATAGTTTAAAATTAATATAAATATTTTGAAAATGTCATTATGTGTTATAAAATATAAACAACATACGTAAACATTTCAAATCCCCCAAAAAATTTTAATTACAACAGAATAACTAAAATCTCGATTATTTATTTAAATAATAATAATAATAATTAAAAAAAATATAATAATGTTAATAATGGTATAATTTCTATTAACTATAATAATAACTTAAATAATCTTATAATAATTGGTATTCTATAATATAAAAGCAATGTAATTTATCACTGTTCCACTTATCGAAAATTGTATTAGGAAATCATTAATTTGTTAATTTAAAAATAGCAGGTAGAAATACAGGAATATTTTTGTATTCATTAAAATATAATTAAAGTAATAAATATAATTTATAAATTTGTAAATAACCCTTACATAATAAGATTAAAAGATAATAATATTTTATTTTCATTAATTATATACCTTTTATTGGTTTTACTAGATTTTAATATTGTTTTTACCTAAATATGCCGTCTTGACGTCTTAATATAGAATTTTCTATTTTTAAACTTGTTGTCTAGTTAAAATCTTTAGCTATAGTAATTAAAATCCTTTGTGTTATAATTATTTATGATTAACCGTAGTGATAATTTGTATCTAAATCATCCTATGTTTATCTTTAAAATTAGTTAATTTTTATTTTTATTTTGTATTTTAATAATGATAATAATTGTATACCTACATAATATTATTATATTAGTTATTGCATTATGTGTATACATATTAATATTGTTAAATTAGTCTTTGACAATGAAGTTTTTTATTATTATTTTTTCATTTAGTTAGCTACAGATTATATTATAATTATTTTTTTTTAATACTAAGAAAGAGTTTTAAAAAGTATTATAGACCTAAGTAGGCGTATATTTTAAATTGTATTTACTTGGTATTTAAAAAAGTGACTAGCGTTAATTTTAAAAAACTTTAGCGCCTTTTCTTATTCTTACTAAATTATATCTAATAAAACTTATGATAATAAGTATTATAACGTAAGTTTTTGTTATTTTTTTGTGTCATTTTCAATTTTATTATGAGTAACTAAAAATATAAAATAATATTTTTGTATTTGACATGTTTAGTTGAAGAAAGCATGCAACCAAGTAGACTAATCAAATATTAATTGTTTTTTTTTTTAATCTAATTAATTCATAATCTTACAATTTTTAACAAGCCTACCTTTTTCTTCTACTTTCTCTCCGAGTGTTCTA
Organism: Rhopalosiphum maidis; assembly: GCF_003676215.2. Classification (NCBI taxonomy): domain Eukaryota; kingdom Metazoa; phylum Arthropoda; class Insecta; order Hemiptera; family Aphididae; genus Rhopalosiphum; species Rhopalosiphum maidis. Next base: position 43,278,472 of record NC_040878.1, read on the forward strand.
AATTTCAGGTAGTTATGGTTGTGACAATCTATTTTATTATCCTATTTTTTAATATCTATATTAAAAGTGATTGCTGTTCTATTTAGATTTTATCATTTTTCATAATATTGAAAATATTTAAAATGTTTAAATTATTAGTAACAAGTTTTTATTACTATTGTTATCTACACCAATAGTTAATATGATTACGAGATTTATTATAATTTATGTACATTTACTAAGATCACTATTTTTTTTTTTATATAAAATTTCTAAAGTATAATATTTAGACATAATATTACTATTTGATTTTTGATGGCGATAGATTTCAGCAAAAGTATTTAAAAATAAATACAAGAAAAATATTCTTTTAAATTATTCCATATTTTTATAAATCTGTACATTTTTTTTTTTTAAGATTTATTTTATTATTAATATTATTTATTTATAATTTAATTAAATTACAGGTATAAGTGTTAAAAATGAACGCGATGATCCTGAAATCAATGCTATGGCTCTTAAAATGAAAGAGAATTTTCAAAAAAATGCTTCAGCTGCAGCAAAACAGCTGAATTCTCCAGCCAATGTTTATATAAACAGAGCTGGTAGGGCAGTTTCTTTGGCTATTGCACCAATTACACAAAAGAACAATCAAGAAAAATTACCTAAAGATAGCGAAGATATAGATAGTGTTAGAGGTAAGCAATTAGGAAATACAAGTGTTGAAATTTCTTATAAAGATATACCTAATAAATGTTATTTTGTGCAATATAGGTAAATTTTCCTGGAAATCAATTGCAGGATACCATGTACCATACATTATTCGTATAATAAATGGTGAAGAATTGAAGTTTGTATCTGTACGGATGGCTGAAACTCAGCTGCTCAGCAACTATTTACATTATTTACATGCTGATATTTATACATGTACATCAGTAAGAAGTCACTTTATCACTGATGCTGAAGCAAAAATATTAAATGATATCAACATAAAACATTGTGATGGTTTGTATGGAAAAGATATGTTTTATTCAAACAAAGATTATATTGTCCGTTTAGAAGATGTCCACGAGTTTTATACATTCATAGAAGTATGTTATAAAAAATTACTGTGCAATATTACTCCTGGCCGCAAAGAGAAATGCGGTTTTATTCGCATCAATTCTGAATCTGTTGTGCCATACTGCATTAAAGATGGCCAAAAGTATGTTCCGCTATTCTATTTTGAAGGTGAAACAGAAAACTTAAGGCATCGTGCTGTGAAACTTGAAAATTGGAATTTGGCCTATCTCAAGTTCTGTTGTAAAGTTCAGGGTATCAGAAATGAATTGTTTGCTAGTGACTCATGCACGGTGACTAGTCTCGATGATATCAAGAATTATTTTCCGCCAGAAACAAATTTTGAAGAATATTGGCCAGCTAAGGTGGTCGATACACAACTTCTAACAAATCAAAAATCTACCCATGTTAATCCACCAGGTGCTTGGATCAGAGCCCCCCCTGAAGTACCTGCTCCTGAAAATACTATTCCGCACTCTTTGACAGCACCAGCACCGGTGATGCCACAGAGTATTCCAGTAATGATGAATACCTATCAAAACGGATGGCCACCAAATCAAATGGTATGTATTACCTTTATACTGAGTTTATTAAATCGCTTTTGTATTTTTAGTTCTTAAAAAAAAAAAATTGTTGCTTGTGTTTTTCACAACTTATTCAAATGTATTAATGATTTTTTATGCTTAACATTTTCTTTAATACTAACTTTTAATAAATAATGGGTCTGTAAATTAATAGGTATATTAATTATACATTTTGTAAGTAATAAAGTAATACGATAATATAATAAATGGATAAAATGATTTAAAGGCTTTAATTTTTACTTGCAAATTTTGTTTTTATTTGTTACTTTTAATATTCTTTTCTTATACTATTAGCAGTGGTGGTGTCGAGCATGTATTTCATTTAAACCGATTTTTCTATAATATTGTGTCTCCTAGATTCTCAATAAATAAATAATGTTTTTGTAGGTTAATTCATATAGCACTCCGGCTCAGCCCTTGCAAACAACACGTGGCTATGCTATTGCGTCCAGAAATCAAAGTATAGCTGCTCAATGCTATAATGCGGTACTTATTTTTAAACTTTCTTAATTCTTTTCCTCCTTACTCATCTCTTGTATAGCAATACTCGACTAATTCTCTGAGGTTCAAAGCTCACACTGAAAACTTTTTATATTTTTTAATTAATATTAAAAAAATTTTAAATGTAATTATCATTCCTCGGTTGTTAATTTCAATAATTTATTACTGGTTTTCATTATATTTAAAACTTTACATGTTTTGTAAACTTAAAGTAATATGCTGATGTATTAACGAATAATAATTGTAAAATAAAATGTACAGCTTTTATTTGTTTTAAATTTATTTTAAAACTAACTTTTTACCAGCTGTTAATATTTCGAGTCATATAATTTAATATTATTTGATGCTTCATTTAAAAGTTAATTTCAAGTAAAAATAAATATATTGAATACAAGTTTTGCTTTATGTATGATAATAATTTAAAAAGTATGGATTCAATGGTGGGTTTTATTTTTAAAACTATTAATATTATTATAATATTGTGGGCTATGTAGAGTGATCACAATTTAAGATACCACTAAATATCTCAGCTGGATGACCTTTTATTTTAGAGGGCCTAAGGGGTACTTAAAAATACATGTATTTATGAATTTCAAATTTCTTACACTTGGTATGTGTGTATGTAATACAGCTAAAACTTTTTTTAAATGGAAAAACTATTTTTATTTATTTTTTTATACGTTTTTTGTGTATAAAGTTTCTTTTTATTTACATAACTGACTAAGATAGAGAAGTCAACCCCTAGGCCAGGGTTATCTGGCTTTCAGACAAAGAATAAATAATATATATTATGACAAAATTATATGTGTTATTATAATATGTACTTAAAATTTTGATGGCCCGCGAAAAAATTTTAGATTCTTAATGTTGCCCTTAAAATACATTAATTGGTGACCCCCTTGCCCTAGACTCTTTAAAATATTCATTTTAATACAAGGTCATCCAACTGAAATATTTAGTGGTACCTTAAATCATGATCACATCTGTATATTGTACGTATATTTTTATTAGTAAATCAATAGTTTTTGATGTGATTTTATTGGATTTGTAGGGTTCAACAATGTCTCAAGGCAATAGTTCCATGAATGGTGTGAATCATGTTATACCACCACCACCTCTAGTGCGTGCAAATAATACAGCATCAGTAATTGGGTAAGTATTAATAATCAAATTTGTAAATATGTTAAAAAAAATATATATATATATTTGCTTACAGTAATGCTGTGTCGTATTCCAATGTTGTGCCTATTAGCCAATGTATGACAACCATGTACAATAGTAATGCGATGTCGCACTCAAATCAAATGCGACAATTCTATAGTCAACGTTCTAGTAATAACAGTCAAGCTCAACAGCAACAACAGATGCAGCAACAACAAATACAACAGCACCACCAGCAGCAGCAGCAGCAGCAGCAACAACAACAACAACATCAACAGCCACAAATGATTGCTACTCCTCAAACTCAGCAGCCATATAATGGCCAATCTGTGCACAGTCGTTTAACCAACACTCAACAGCGCAATGCCTTAAGAAATGTTGCACCGGTCGTAATAACCCCAGCTACTGAAATCATTGACTTATCATCTCCACCATCTAGCCCTGTTCCTCATACTGTACAAGACACTTCTATCCGCTCTAGTTCTGGATGGGAATTAACAAAAATACCTGAACGAATGTGGGCACATGATTCATCAAATAATGCTGCATACAAGGTTAATAATATTTAATATATTTTAATATTCTTAGATTAATTGAAGTTGTGGTGGGACCTAATTACCTAAAATAAAATAATAATACTTTTCCAACATTTGTGAAGTATAAATTTTTAATTCATAATGTCTTTTTTTACATTGGATCATTTCATGACTGTTTTTATATTTATAAAGGTAGACAAGTGGGTACTATTCTGCTATTTGAAATCATCCTCAAAGATAATAAACAAAATATTTTTTCAACTTTTCTTGTACATATGCTCGTAGACAAAAAAATATCTCCACTCGTAATCTTCTAAAAAGTATATTTTTATTAACAAAATTAGCATGTGCATCAACTTAGGCCAATTTCGTATAACAGAAATTTCATAATGTACATTGATAAACATAAAATAGTAATATGGATTGAACTCAAAAAATAATTTGGTTTGAATTTTATTTACTACGTTTTACATATTTTTAATGAAACATTGAATATAAACCTTGTAGTTTTTCTGAAAATTAAATATGTATCGTATTTATACTTAGTAATAAAGTTATTCTTTAAATTAAATATTTGTAAAATATTTTTAAAATTCTTACAATTGTTTAAATATTTGTTATTTGATCAATTGTAATAAATAACAGACCCGTAAGTTTTTAAATTGAAAATGGAGCGGTATTAACAAAAAACTAAAAACTAAAATTATTTTTTTATTTATTATTTTAATGTGTTTAATTTGTACTTTTTGACACAGATCCAAAAGGCAACCCTACATGGAAGAATGATCCACTGCATAAACGCTAAACCTTACATATATTCAGATTTGATGGTAACCTTGGACGACCTAGTCCAAATGATGTTGCCTTCGTGCACTGTTTCTAGATGCGCGCACGTCTTGCACAAATACTTAAAAACGACTCTATTCAGTGGAAATTCGTAAGTATCTCGGATGGATCCTTTTCCTTTTAATCATATTTATACTTCTTATCTAATACTGACCGAAATAAGTTTAGACGTAATTTATTAACTGTCCATCGTTTATTTAACAGTGAACAGTTGAACGTGTTGCGAGATAACGGACGCCTCAGGTCGATGTACGCGGAAGAAACACCAATGGCCATGCTTCAAGATATCACGCATGTGTTGCCCCAGTTAAAAACACTGGTAGCCAAGCAAGACGAACAAATCCAGCAATATCAATCTACAGGTGGTCCGTCTAAGAGACAGCGCACCAGCTAGGAATGGGCTGGGCACGGCGGAAGCCGACCCGACTGGCCGAAGCCGGCAGCGGGTAGTAGCAACAGCGGTGGCAGCAGTGGTAGTGGTGGTGCGATTTCTGTCCCCTCAGCCACAACTGGTTGGTATTCGCCTACCGCAACTGACAGTAACGATTGGCTTAACGCCGGCGCCGGACCGTCGCAATCGCCGCACCCGCATCACCCACCACCGCACCCTTTGATGCAAAACACTTATCAGAGTCGAAGCAACTGGCCCCCGCCCCCGCCCTACATGTAAGAACTACTACCGCAACTAAGCAGCATAGGTAATATAAGTGTGTTTTTGAAATGTTCTCGGATCGTCGTTCTCCAACACCTTTTTAACGTTTTTTGCTCTCGTTGTTCACGTTTTCGTTATTATTATTTGTAATAAATTATTATTAATTGTATTCCTGTTCAATTGAGATAATGTTTTGACTCGATCGACGACGAGATTCTAATTCTGAATATCATTATGTTATTATTATGCTTGGGTGTTTTGTTCCTATAAATAGTATGTGTACAAATATGTACAAATGAAAATTATATTTATGAACACGATTCTCTGTCGTGTATAATTTACTATTACAATATTATATATTTAAATGTTACGATCATTTTGGATCTTCATCATTTTTCATTATTTCTTTGCATTTATTCGAAGTATTAATTTGAATATTAGTTTTAAATATATTGAACATTGTAAAATAGTTAATTGATTATGTTTTGTTTATTTTTAACTTTTGTATTGACCAATAAAAAAAATTGGAACTTAATTAATTATAATACTATAACGTTGTTTTAATTTTTTAGTAAAAAAAGTTGAATTTTCCTTATGTATTATTACAGATGTACTTATTTATAATGAGTTACAATTATTAGTAAGTTTATAGTATTCCGAGTACGGCCCTGCCAAGAACGTATCATACTTTTTGCTTATTATAGCAAACATTTATAGCTATCCTATAGTTAAAGGTCTTTCTCAAGTAATACCTTCAAAGGAAGGGTGGGTCTTCGTGTTCTCTTCATGTCTTCTACTTGAAAGTAAATAAAAACAAAGATTATTTTTGTATTCATATAACACATTAGTACTCTTGGCCAGTGGCATATCCAGAATTTTATTTAGAGGAGGTGACACGCGCCGTTTAAAACTTTATAAGACATATTGTAGTATGCGTTTATGTATACAAATAAATATAAATCTTAAAAGAAAAAAAAAAATAGTAATTACGGCCGACGAGGGGGAGAATGACCCCCCTGGATATGCCACTACTATTGGACATTGGATATTAAATACAATACTGTTAGACAGACACAAAAATACCTACATAATATTAAAATTGTACAGCATGTATGTTATACCTACATTAAAGAGGAGGGATTGGTTACGCCTTTGGTGAAGTCTTAATGGTTACTATTGTTTCATTATACACCGATAGCCGTCACTAATGTAGACATGTAGTGATATCGAATACTAGCTGGTATATATGGTTTATTCCTGAGTCCCAATGCAGCCCTATAAAGTAGTTTTGTCAATTTAGATACCGAGAATTGCAAAAATAATTCACTATGGAATATGTCGTAATATACAAATATAGGTATGGTCGTGGAAAGGCGGGCGTCACCGTTTCCCGCCAAAATCGACCTTTTTGTTTACCGCCAGTTCCTTTTTCCGCCACCACAAATTTCAGTTTCTATATTTTGATAACCCCTTACCATGTAAACAAGTGGAGTTATTAATAATTAGTAATGATTTTTAAAATAAAAAAAAATAATTAGGCATTCAATATTTAATTAAATATATGATTTTACTAAAACATATTCAAGTGATACTTAATATTAAAATTATTATAAATTAGAATTATATAGAATATTGTATAATGTTATTACAAAATAGTCTATTTTACGAATTACGACAGAAAAACATCACAGTTAAACATTTATTTCTTATAGTTACACGCTATTGATTTTACAAAAGTATATCGGCATACTTCTCCCCTTTTATACTGATCAATTCAATACTGGTTTTTTTTTTGTCTTTTTAAAATTTGATTTCCCGGTGTTTTTTGTTCATCGACGCTTCTTAATTTGCAATAAACGTCAGTTTGGATTTCTTCAATTAAAACATTTAACTATTGTAAAATAGATGGCGAATGTCGATAGAAACTATTTTTAAAATGTGCATTAAATGACTCACAGGCGTTTGTTGTGCGTGTAAGTTCTGAAGATGCAAGTGCTCAAATCTTTGAAAGATAAATACAATCTTCAGAAATATATGTTTCTACAAAATAGTAAACTTTTGTAGCCTTTCTCATCAATCGGACACTCGCTCATAAAGTCGTCGATGAAACAATCACTTACATCTTCCGGATTTAAAAAAAATAAGCCAAATATATTATGTAACCATTTACCAATTTCAGATGACTCGTCTTTATACACACTTTATAAGCCAATTTCTTGTATTTTACGGTACCAAGATTGGGTTAGTGAAATCGACATCCTGAAATATTGGTTTGCGTCCACATTTCAGAAACTGCATTAATTAGCCCTTTCAAAGTTCAAAGTTATGTTGGTGGGAGAAAAATTTAACCCCAAGTCCTTACACTTTTTGCTTAATGCACGAAAAACATAAATATACCTACGTTTGTTTACATTTATTTGGTAATAAGCAAAAAACTAATGGAACATAGTAACCATTAAAATATCCATGAATCAAAAAAAATTGTAAAAAAAACCGAGCACTATAATTGAAAGTTCCGTCCATATAAATATTATCAACTGTTGATAAAAATCCAAGATTTGTTTCACATGAAAATATTATATTTTCTTTTTCGTCATTGACCAATAAACAATTTTGATTTTGTTTGGTTTTCACGTCAATCGAATTGAGTTCGTTGTATCAGCTGTATTAGTAAGATGTTGAGGCATAATTTTGCGTCGGTTTTCATAAATATTTTTTCTAATTCTATTTACATCGTTAATGGTTATATCTGATTAATTACTATTTTTTCCAATTTCAGTTAAAATAATTTTTTTAGATCTGGTACTTACATTTTCAATAGCTTTTCTTTTACACCATGCTGTATTTAGAACCTGCTTTTTCAATGCTTGGCTGGAATATTCACCATGGTTGTGATGTGGTGTATTTGTATTGTTAATAATTGTATAATTTTCAGCTGGTTAAACTTTTGCTGTACAGTTTTTAGTTGTACACCGCCAACGAATAAGTCCTTTATTAGATGAACCAATTCGAAATTTAAAATTATCTAAAATCAACTGCTTTTTACCACGATTACTCTCAATTATATTTTCCATTGTGCGGAGTGTACTTTTTTTTATCACGAACTTCAACACAAACTAAAATGTAGTAAGTATCGTAAAATCTATACAAGTATAAAAGATCAAACCAGAAAAGCTTTATCTTTATTGCCAATTGTCGCATGATTTTCGAACGTAACCTTTCTTCTCTTTTCTATTAATAGAGAAAAACACATGATTGTGAAGATATTATCTGTGATAAACTTAACGTATTACCTATATAATATTTTAATTCTTTCAATCAGGGGTTACCAAAATATAGAAACTGAAATTTGTGGTGGCCGAAAAAGAAAATATATATTATTGTATTGGCGGTAAACGGAAAGGTCGTTTTTGGCGAAAAAGTAGATCACTCGGAAAGGCAATTGCAATTGCCTCATTATAACTACATATTATCAATTCGGAGATAAATAATATAAAAATAAAACAGGGATTTTTACGCAGAACCAGTATTCAATGAAATCTAAAAAATTTAGTGTAACAAAAACAAAATAGCTCGGATAGGTACTTGAAATTTTCATCAAATGTTCATTAGCATTTTCAATACAAAATTCAATTTTCATTGATATATTTTTACTTTTTGAACAATTAATTAAAATTTGAAGTCTACATTTTTTTTTATAAATTTCGATAAATATTGAAATTTTAACACAAAATTCCTCATAAATTGTTTATTTAATGATTAAACAATGTAGACAGGTGGATACCGCTCTGCTGTATATTAGGTGTTGAATGAGTCACTGTTAAATTTAAATTCAATGATTAAATGATATAATATCATTGTTACTTACGAAAAACGGTTGTATTATAGTTTATGGTACATTTTTTTTGTGTAGTTTTTAAAGCAATTTATTTTACTTTCAATCCTACTGTAGGTTGCTTGCAATAATAATTGCTTATTTAATATATATTTTTTTTAGATTTTATGGTTTTAGACGTTTTAGTTCTTAGTATGAATTACTTATAGATAATTTTAGGAACCTCTAAAAAGTATGAATGTAGCCAATGTAGGTATATGAATGCAATTAGGATGTCAGGGACACAAATATTCATGCTGTTAATGTAGGCGTAAGACATTTTTTTGGGAGGTTATCCAAGGGATAAAAAATATATTGGGGAATAGCCTAGCAAGTATAACCTACAAGAGTACAAGATTAAAACATTTGTGTAAGTGCCAAACGTTGGTTATATTGCACTGTTGCTCTACCATAACAACACGGGAACTCAATGATATACATATAGTGGTATCACCAGAGAATGATTTTCTCACGGCCAAATTATGGTGATGTCGGTGAGGAGTAGGTATTAAAACCATAGCTTATAGATTAGATCTGAATTTTTTAACACAGATATAGTGATTTTATTCATGTAAAATAAAAAATTTCGTTATCGATTTAAGTTCAATTGGTTTTAATAAAGATTTAGTGTTGGATCTCGGATACACTTAAGTATTATTTACTGTGTGATTCAGCTTCTAAAAAAGGTCCATTACCTCGAATCATTACGCTATATTATACGAATTTATATTCAAAAATTATTCAGTGTTATATATTCTATACTTTATTTTGTACGATAAAAAATTGTTATTTAGTTGTTCAGTTTAACCTTAAACGTGTGCACGGTGAAGGGCGAAGACTATAGGTACGTAGAATCACGTACTTATATGTTTTGTTGTGTATCAACCAAGTTCAAGAAAATGACACTGAAGAATATTTGCTAAGAAAAAATATTAGTCATATTTCTTAGCCAAGATTCGATCCTTACATATAGATACATAGTTGTATCTACAAAATAAGGTACATACAAAACTATATAGTTAAAATTCGATTTGAATATGGTCGGTTATTTGATGTGGTCGGGTAACGTCTAATAGGTATATTTCAGAATCTATTCTAAGGATTTTTGTCAACAACGCATTAAGTTCCCTCTAACCATCGATCACGGATCACATATATATAATAACTACTATAAATGTAAAAATATTTATTAGATAATATAATTGTTTTCTATTAATTTTATTCCCAATTGCTTTTTTTTTTGATAATATGAAAATAAATGCATTTTTACACATTATCTACTTATGTACCTATATTTAAAAGTAATTACATAATTATATTTAAATACAATTTAAAAATAAATAACTGTATTACTTTTCAACAGATTCTGGGATTTTTTATAGATTTTAATAATATACCTAATTTTTATGTTATTAATTAGTTTATTAAATATTCGGACGGATTTTGTAGGAAGGTAGTCAAGTCAGATTTGAAAATTTTTCTTTTATAGGTAAATCAGTTTTATTCGAAATGTTCTTAATTTTGTATTATTTTGATTAGTAAAAATGGTCAAGTCAAATTGTATTTAGGTATATGTTTTATGGGAACAATAATGTATTATTGTTGCAGTTTTGAGCTTACTATGAAATATAGAAAATATAAAAGTCAACTTTATGAACTACAATTGTATAGGACGACAGAAAATTGAACAATTCAAGTACAAACTAATATTATACTTCAAATATGAATACAATATTCCAGTATAATGAGTAGAAAGCCGACGATTTGTAAAATAATTATTAGTGGAATTGAATCGAAAGAAACTAAGGCCCGCATAACCTATTATAATATCATATTTATAAAACATATAAATAATGTATTATACTATGTTACACATAATACTGAATCGTACAGGTACATGGGAACTATCAACTATGTATATGTTCGGTGTAAGCAAGTATAGGTAATCGACTTCCGAAAAATAATCTTTAAAATAATACATATAACTGATATAATAATTTAATATGAAATATTTAAAATTTGAAAATCACTCCACTAACATACGCATAAAAATGTATGGCCAACAGCGCAAAAATGTTCTCAATATCGCAATCGCAAACAACGTTCAACAGGCAACAGCGCCTTACATTATACCCTGGTATATTTAACCAGGAATCATACATTTTATATAGTTTGTAAAATTATACTTTCATACGCATGCGTATGTATATAGGTACTTGATAAACATTTTATTGTTATTGTGACCTATGTTTGTATAAGTAATTAACTAAACAATCTGACATCCACACTACTGTATTATAGTATTACAATGTTTTGGGGTAGGTAACAAAAGTTAGGTAAATGTGTTTTACAAATTAAAAAAGTTGAATTAAATATAAAAATGACTTGTAGTTAAAACGAAAAAATATTCAATATAGACGGTCTATTTAATCGCCCCTCCCCCCCCCGAAATGTTTAAAAAGAATTCATTTCTTATGAGAGGTAATGTTTTAATGTAATTAAACATGTATTTGCAATTATTAATTTATTACACTTGCAATTTTACCAAATATTTTTATTAGTGTTTTTATACAATATGATAAAATTTTCAAAATGTTTTAATGCTTTGCTTCTCGAGTTTTTTAGACATTTGATACTAATTTTTACTTGAAAATATCTTGAAAATTGAATAGAAGATTCATTATAAGATTTTCATAAGCCAATTAAAATATATTGAAAGTACTTTGTTACATGATATTTTTTAAGCGTGTATTAAGTTATAATGTTGACAAAATTTGTCAATAATTGCCACATTTGCTAGGTGTTTTATAGTTGACAGTTTCTTAAAATGTTTAACACTCATATCTAAAATTTTAAAATAGAAGGCATGCAAGGTTTTTTCACAACTTTTTGTTATTGGATTAAAAGAAATGTTAAGCGTAGTTCCACAAATATTTTTTTATGAGTGTGAAAAATTATCCTTTTTAAACTTCTCTATCCAATATAACCTTTCGACTAAAAAAAAAAAATAACAGTCCAGAGATCTTTTTACTTAATTATTTACTTAATATTTTCATACACAAATTTATATATAAATATTATATATATAAAAAAAAATCTATTCTCGAATTCAGATTTTATAATTTAATTTATTATTTAATGTTTTATTATTGTCTCTTTTTTTAAATTCGTTATTTTTATTTATTAATACAAGTTTTAAGTATAATTTTTATTTTTTATTTTAATATCTGTATATTAAAAAAACATACTATATTTTCGGCAATTTTTGGCCATTGTTAATTTGCGATTTTTACACTTGCGGTTATTTTTTTGCTTTATTAGCCGGATGCCTGGATATACCGTTATTATTACCTATAATATATTTATAATAATATCAATGTATATTTTCTCCACTATAGACTCATGTCTTTCGACTTTCTTATGTTATTTTTTTCTTTTCATCAAATTTATTTATTGTATTATTTAATATAGGTTTTAAATTTGTAAATAAAAAAATAATAAAGGTGGGCAAGTGGGCATCGCTCTGCTGTATAGTAGAGAGATGGAGAGTAGGTAATAGGTCACTATAATGGATGTGTTAAATTTGAATGCAATGACAGGTATCATTGTATACGAAAAACGATTCTGAATGGAGACGATTTGTCAGTTTAGGATAATTAGTAAGAAATATTATATTATTATTACTTATATTTAAATAGTAATATATCGTAATTTTGCTCGATTTTGTAAAAAAATAAATTTCATACACTCATTAATTTTTTTCTACATTGACGTTGGAATTTTTTTTTACAATTACTTGAAGGAAAACTTATGGATAATCTTGTATTGGATTTTTTAACCTTAGATATAAATAACAACAATTTTATGAATTTTCAACTTTAAAATTCCTTGAAAATTTTCGCGATTTTGACATACTTCGTAAACATTTGAACTGTAAATGCTTATAAACAAAAATTGTGACTAACGGTTTTTGATTTTTTTTTTTTACTACGATAAGCATAACTTATAATAAGCCTTGTATTACATTTAAAAGATTTTTCGGATAGCCAATTTTTTTTATAGTCATTTCAAAAAAAAAAAACTTAAAAAAATCAAAAATTTCAATTGTCTAATAAATCTACTCAATTTTTTACCTAACCTCACTTCGTTAAGAATCTAAAATGAATTTCTGAAATTTAAATTTTGATGAAATAAGATGTATAAATTATATAATGAATGATTTCTCATTAAATGATATAAAATATATTTTTATTCTGTTTCAATTCAATATATTTAAATGTATATAGTATATTGAAAACTAAACAATGCAGTAATATAAATAATTTTATTAAGTCAAAATAGTGAGCATTTTCATAACAACGCATTAGTACAACGTAATGAACGTTACTGATCTACGACGACAGTTGCGAATAGAAAACTTGAAAACATTAAATTCTATAATATGGTAATATCCATTGAACTATTCCAAAACTCATAGTCAACTACGATAGGTACATCAAACAGTGTAAATACAGCCAAAATGCGTACCACACTCGTTGCGATGTCCAAAAGATTTTTGACTTAGTTCCACTCGAACGATTTAACGCATACAACAGCCGCTGAGCCGCATCATATTATACACGATTTTTAAACAACATTTGTCATTTTCTACGCGAATAATTTTTTAATCTTTTTTGTAGTATCTTTTAAATCTATTATACAACAAGCAAATTTAATCCTTATTTATAAATTAATATTTTTTCTTGTGCAATTTAAAGCACTAAAAACATACATTTTTATGATTTAAATATTTTTTGTCTTAAATTGGTGTTCTTAAAAGACAACTAATACTTACAATTTAATGGTATTAAATATTCTCTTTTGAAATATTGAATTTGTATAAAACATTAGTTACCTATTCTTAGAAATGTGGGATTATTCGTGATTTAAATTTTTTGAGATAAATTACAAATTTGAACATCATTTAAGGATAAAAGTGGAATGATTATGTTACACAATCACTAGCTGTTTATGTATTAACTACACTACATATTATATTATATGCATTAGACATAATACATAAAATTATATGGAGACATTTTTTCCCACTTCAAGCCTTATAAGAATAAATATATCAACTTTCATATAATAAAATGTATGTTTATTGTTATAATTATTAATTTATAACACTTATTGCAATAAAACATGCAATAAATATGAAATAATATATAGAATATAGTATAGGTGACGTACTAACATAATTAATTATTCTTAATTCAGTCTGATGATATTTTATTTTTTTTAAAGTTTGTTTACATTAAAGATTTTTGTTTTATTAAATAGAAATACCAAATAATTTTACTGTTATTGGTTTACTCTATAGATGCATATAGATGTAATATAATTTACTGCAATTTTAATGTAGTCAGTGCCGTAACTACCTGTGGTGCTAGGGATGCAAAAAACCCCCAGGCGGCTGGAGCTTAAATTAATTCATAACAATTATAAGCTTGTGGCCGAATTATTTGGTATTTTTTTACTAAATATTATTGTTTATTATGGTTACAATTTATTAAAATATGTCTCATCGGAATGAAAAATTTCTATACTATAGGAGCATTATTATTTAATAATGCTAATAATAACAATTCTGTGTATTTAGAAATTAAATTATTTATTTATTATCTAAAAATAGAAGGATTTTGTATAAAATTAACGTATATCTAATAGTTAATCGCACCGCGCCACCCGCCTCAACACGTTTTATATAAGTAAACACTATACTATATATAAGGTAATTTTTGAAGCATGTTCACCCCATTTTTATGCTTAAATTATTTTCTCACTCAGACTCAACTTGCAACATAGATGAATACTTTCACCTAAAATGAATATGATTTGACTATTCGAGCAGTCTTAGAGTTAAATCACTTATAACAAAAATTATAGAGGATAATATATTTTTAGGGAATGATATATCGGTTTTATATTTTATTGTTATTTGATTTTATATTCGACTTTCAAAAAAAAAAAATTTTAATTTTCAATAATGTTTAAATTGTTGGAAACACTATTTAGACAAATCGATATGTCATACCTTCAAAAATATTATTTTCTATCGTTTTTGTAATGGGTGATTTTACTCTAAGATAAGGTAGGTTAGGGTAGGTTAGGTACCTACTCTATAATGCAGGGACATACACATGGGGGTGTTTTGGGTGTTCAAACACCCCCCGAAATACTTGGGTTTTTGCATGGTTATTTACTTATTTAATGTTTGTATATTGTATTTAAAGAAAGTATTTTAAGTATAACTAATTTTCATAAGATTTTTTTTGTATATTTATTAAAAAAAGTTCTACTTTTCAATAACTGATTTTCAAAAACATCCCCCAAAACTTTTTTTTGCGTATGTCCCTGCTATAATAGGAATATTTATATGTTTAGTTAGGTATGTTGCTGACCAGCAGCAGGCATGCCATACAGATAGTAATCTATAAATACAAATATTAACTATCAAATCAAATATGTATCATATTTTATACAAATATTTTTGACTACCTATATTGCTATATTTTAAGTTATTATTATCTATTATAAAGCAGTTTATTATACTTTTTAGTAATACAGTCATTTTATTATTGTTTAAGTTACCAAATAATTTGTATTACATTTTCGTGAACTCGTATGGATTTATGGATCTTAAGTTCAATTGCGATAATTCAAACAGGGCATCGAAGGAGTTCACGCGATAACGTCTGAGGCAATAAAAATTGAAATGGATAAAGTAATTATTGGACGTGCATCCATGAACTAACCACACTTATGCCCCAAGTGGGTGTTGTGCAATAATCAAATACTAATAGTCATTTCAGTTAGATACCTTACATTTTCCATGATATTGTTTTATTGTCTTATTTAAATCCATATGTTATATATCTTTTTGTCTGTAATGTTTTGCTATTAAGCCATACAAATAAATAAAAAAGGAAATTATTTAACATTTTTAGGTTATTTTTTTAAAATGTTTACTACTTTGTAAACTTCTCAATGGTGATAAGACTATAATAAGGTTGCTGTAGCTTGGTTAGTGATTGAAGATGAACAACTGCCCCTGCACTGCATTGTCTGCATTCTACTTGATTCAATCCTGACCAACATTTGGACTGGATTATTTCACAAGGAAAAAAATATATCATAACCTAATAATAATGTATACTTTATATCCTATTTTCTGATAATATTTTACTCTTTAGTTAGGTATATTAGTTTATATTATTTTCAGTTTTAAACAAGCCTAAAATTAAAAAAAACAAGTATAATTTAGATATACTTGTATAATCTCAAAAATTTTAAGTGGGAATTAATTTATAGTTTTAAAACTATAATGTTTGTTATAGTAACATACAAAAAATAGTCACTTGTGTCAAATATTTTTTATTAGTAATTCACTGTATTAAAGTCTTTAAGATAACTGGAACTGGCATAGGCACTCAAAAATAAAAATATGTTTGAAATTGTCAACCAATAAATGCCAAATGGTAATACAAATTATTTTAATGACTATTAGTCCATAATACTAAAATTTGTTTTGATCCACGCACTAAAAATTTTTAATGTAAAAAAAAAAATTATCATTGGAATATAGTTATAACTTATAAGAGAGGACTATGTAAAGGAAAAAAATAAAATAAAAACTACAATTGTAAAAAAACTCAAGTTATTTAATATTATTATTCATTTACTAGTATAACATTTGTCAATTGACAAATAAATGATAATAATAGGAAAAAAATATCGAGAACAGACCAGTTAATCGTGTACCTATCAGGAACATAGTTCTGATTGACATTGTTCCGCTCATTTACATTAAAGCTTAAGTCTAATGGAACGAATATTGTAGAAAAAAAATTAAATTATAATAATATAGTAAAAAAAAATATTAAATACCACTTGGTTCTTAAGATACAAATTAAAAAAAAATATATATATAAATATATATTATTGTTTGTTGTTTTATCTGTTCATTGTAGTTTAAGCTACAACAGGTTTATATTCCGGCATGGAAGCAATAATATCTTTGTCATCTTCTGACAGATCTCGAGCAAGTAAAAATGTGTGTGCAGATCCACAAGTCACCTGTTCTACATATAATCCATCAAGTTTCTTCATTTCACATGGTTTAGCACTGGATTTTTTTAATTCTCCAAGACCCTGAATGGTTAAAATATGTTAGAAGTTGTAATTTAAAAGCAATTCTTTAAAAAAAGGGTATTACCAATTCGCCAGAGCTAGTTCCAGAACCCCAAACAATGCAAGAGTCATCAGCTGCTGCAACTAACCCAATAGAGCATGTACCAATACTGCGTAAATTCCAACCATGAAGATCTTGTACCGGTTTGGGATACATATTAGCTTCTCCTCGACTACTCATTTGTCCAAATAAATAAACAGCGCCTGTTTTTAATAACAAACAATAACTATTAACAAATAAATATGAAGCAAAATATTCATTATAATTAAATGTTTGTGAAAAATATCATCATTATTACTATCACTTATCAGTAATGTAATATATCTAAGATTTTTAGTCCTACCAAATTCATTAATTGCAATACTGAATGCAGGTCCACAGGCAACATGTTTCACACCACTTCTTTGAACATCAAAGTATTTGATAAGTCTCGGTTGTAATTCATCTTTTGGTTCAGAATGTCCAAGCCGTCCATAACCTCCAAATCCCCAAGAATATGCTTTTTTATGGTCATCAATAGCTACCTAAAAACAACCAATTCAAATTATGAAAAATAAACATGGAATTTGTATTATTTATCTTACTGTATGATTTGTACCACATGCAAAATCTCTGATTTCAGGTTTAGGCAAAATTTCTACTTTATTCTTTGTTTTCTCAACAAAAGTCATTATAGGCTTGGGTAGTTTGACTGTAGCAAAGTTAATAGCACCAGCTCTTTCAATATACTCTCCATTAGTATTATGTCCTAACTGTCCATACTCAGGCAAACCAAATGAATATAAAGTACCTTTACAGTCAAGTAAAATGCTGAACTCAGCACCACAACCAACTTTTACAATTGGTGGTCCATTATATTTAACCTATAAAATAGATACATTTTTTTATTTAAATATTTTAAATATTATTAAGGTTCAAAAAACTAATATTAACACATTATTAGATATTACTGCCACATCGTGATGCTTTAAATATTGGGGCACTGACCTATTTCAAGGGAAATTACATCAATTAATAATACATGTGCTATTTTAGTAATAAGATGTGCGTTAGTATAGATGGTTTTGAAAATTTAAAAAGATGGTAAGTGTCCATCAGTGTGTTAAGAGGATTTCACTTTCGAATGTGTTGTCTCCGTTTTAAAAATGTACAACATATCAAATTTGTGTTCAGCAGTTTCAATTTTGAATTGTTAGAATGAATTGATCTATTATCAAATATAGTTAATAATATTATCAGTTCTATTAACGATGTTTAAACTTTAAAGCAAATTATGAACATACAAATATTAAGAGGCAAACATTTTTTTATAATTCAATTAAAAAGTACAATATTGTAAAAAATTATGTGAAAACACTGATAATATTCTTACTTTTAATTTTACAATAGGTCAATTAACTCTAATATTAATAATAACAACATACAATTGGAAAGGCTGAACATAAATTTGCCACACTGTATGTAAAATGGAGACAACGTATGAAAGTGTGGTTATCCTCTTAATATGGAGTTATTAATACAGAATGCACATTTAAATTAATTATAATATATTTTACAATCAATTATACAATTAATTCAATAAACATTCATACTTTATCTTAGTATTTTAAATTGATCAAAAAATTACCTGTTGCCATTATATTAATAATTAATTTTTATATAGTGGGTATTACATACATTAAACTAAGCTAATAAATAATAAATGATTTATATTGTATTCAACTATTAGATAGGTAATATTAATAATAAATGTTTTTTTAGCAGTTTTTAATATTATCATATACTCCATTAAAATACCAGTTCTGTGCTTTAGTTTCCTTTTTGATACTTTATTAAAAATAAATGTTTTATATTATACTAATATAAATATATTTTGAAATTCATTCATATAAATTAATGGTACCTAGTATAATGATTATTATTATTTTAATCAGATATTAAAATATATTAAAATTAAAAATAGTGTTAACGTGGACATTTAAATTAATTTAATTAATAGATAATTTTAAAGTGTAAAAGAATCTATTAGCAACATTTTAGTTATTTTCAATTATATTTAATAAAAATAGTTATATTTTTATTTAAACATAACTGACGACTAATTAAAATATAGATCTAAAAATTTTCACAAATTTTTATGGAATTTTTTTCTTTTAAGTAATTCAAAATATATATAATAGTAGGCAGAATTTATAGAACAATAGGTTATAAATTGTATTTTTTATCCTAACTAATTATTTAAGTGAAAATTGTTAACATTGTATTTTAAAATGAGAATATTCAAATTATCATTTATAAACATGACATAGCTATAATATAATATATTACTGACCCTCATTGCTGTTGTAACAAAGGGGTCTTTGCTCTTCACGCCACACTGACTATTCTTATTATCACCGCAACTGTATACTGCACCACGATCTTAAACATATAATTAAATCTTCAAACATAATAAAATCTCTAGAGAACAAATTAACCAAATAATAAATTATTTTTTTGGCTAAAATGTAAACTAGCATATTTTGTAATATTGCATTTATGTACAACAAATAGTACTTTTACATAAGTGCATAATTTAAGTGATTAAGAATTTAAAACAAGTATGAGCATATTTTTAAACAAACCAGTGAGAAGTAATGTATGTCCACGGCCAGTAGCAGCATTAACAATAGCATGATCAGGCAAACCTTCAATTGGAGTTGGAATGTCACGCCTGAGTAAATCTTTGACTCCCAGTTGACCCTTTTCATTTCGTCCTTTAAGTATAAATTTAAAATTTAAATAAAAAATAATGAGTTATAATTGAATAAAATTTTACTACAAACCTAAAGACAAAGCTTTCCCTTCTTCAGTTATAAAGATAGTGTGTGAAGAATTGCAGCTACTCACTACCAAACGAATACGGTTATCTTTTAATGGTCCAAATAAGTGGGGTTCATATAAATTTCGACCAACAGACTTGCATCCTTTTGGCATAGACTTGCGACCATTTAAATCCCAATTAGTTCCACCAGTTAAAAGCACAACACCAATGTGATCCGGACCTTTCACTCTCTATAACACATAATTTAGAAAATAACATTTTAATTAATTAGTTTTTAATATAAGCACAGTTTGTCTTCTCATGTGAAAACAGTTTTTACTAACTCCTTAATAAAGTTATTTTTTTAAATATCTATTACTATACTTAATGTAAGCAATATTATACTCTTATTGAGGATAAATAAACTATAGTTTGGTAAGCTGTTTAATTAAATTTGAATAGGTAACCAATTTTAAGAACCTAATCCTGACATAGATATTAACTAACAAATATTCAGTCTTAAGTTACATTATAATAGAAAATGTTCTATTTCACATAGGTATTAATGTACCTAATACAAAACCGTAGTCAACTGATAGCAGTGTACTGACGGTGAATGTGTAACAAACGAATGAATGCTTTACACTGTAAGTTGTACTTGATGAAAATCAATTTTTAAACGTACAATCGATACCTTGCGTACGCTGCAACGCGGATGTAACAGAGAAAAGGTGGTTTGCACCCCAACCTGGCAGGTTAGCAATCTACGGACAAGTGAGCAGCACTTCAGACGGTGGAGCTGCACACAGCTGCGGAAAACGCATTTTACAGCAACTACCACGATGGCGGTATGCATAAGCGCATAACCACTTGACGACTTACCAGGGACGCGTTGTCTTCGGCCAGCTCGTCAACGTCGTCGTCATCGGACCTCCGGTCGTCATCGTCATCTTCTTCACTCAACACGGGCGGGTCGTCTTCGACGATTTTGGACTTTTTGCGTGACACGCCGTTCGCTTTGCCTTTGGATTGCCGTTTGGCAGACATGACGCCAACACGTATGGCAAAACAACGTCGTTTGCGCGTGGGTATGTAGAGCGCGTAAGCGGGTGGCTGGTGGTCACGTTGTACGGGGCTCTTTCTTCAGCAGCGGCAGGTCGCGAGCGAAGATAAATCGAGGTCGAACGAAGAGTGCGGCGGTGGCGCGAAAACTTGGATGGCGTGCACAAAACACTGTAAACACAACGCAACGGGGGAGAAGATCGGGTCAAACGGCGGCGACTGCGATGATAGTAACGGCGGACGCCATTAAAAGTAAAAAAAAAAAAAAAAAAAAGAAAGAAAGAATAAATCTCGAGAGGGAGAGAGACGGACAACGTCACGACGGCGAGAGTAGACGAGAGAGAGTGAGCGAGAGAACGGCGGACCGTTCCGCCAACGGTCGTCCGTCGGCGGCGAGAGGGAGAAGGGGAGCGAGTGAGACGGAACGGGACGCGCCACGCGTGCGCGCGCGACGCCAATAGGACTGAAAGAGAGAAAACGAGAATCGGGCTCGGGAGCGAGCGAGACGGTCGTCGGTCCGAGAGAAACGGAAAAAATAATAAAGAAAGAAAAGAGAGCGGCGATTGTTTGTTGTGTGTACGCGGTGTGTGCGTGTGCGTGTGTAAAAATCGGGGACCGTGTCGGCGGCCGTCGGGTGGTGCGGCTGCAGCTGCTGCCGCGGCGGCATTAACACCCCTCTTCCCCCTTCCAAATGTAAATCCGACCCGCCAACCGTCACGACCGTACACAACACTGTTGTTGTCGGTGTGCCGCCGTACCGTTTTCCGGCGCGTCGTCTTCATATTATACTCATCAACTCTCTCACACACACCCTCTGTCTCTGTCGCTCATTCTTTCTCTCTCGTTCTCGGGACTCGGGTACCGGGGCAATCGGGCTGCTGTGAGTCCGCGACCCGGCCATCGCTCGCTATAGTCGGCTCTTCGGGTGGGGGGGGGATGACCGCACCGCTACTCACGAGTCTCTGAAAGGTGTATTTTGTTGTTGTTGTTGTAGTTGCTTGCAAAAAAAAAAGCCGGTGACGTGAAAATCGGTTTTTTCCCGCAAAAACCGCGAACTGCCGCAGTGGCGTACACAGGATTTTTTAAAGTGGGTGTCATCATAAATCAAGATTATATGCACGAATTGACCTTTTTTTTTTAGTCATGGTTCCATAATTTGAACAGATATTTATTTTTAAGGGGGGGGGGGGGTGTCATATCTCCCTGACAACCCCCCCCCGCGTACGCCATTGCACTGTCGTAATTTTCGATATTTATCGTGTCAAAATATCGTTACGATATCGTTGTGCTATCCGATGCAAGGTTACAGTGCAAGTGTGCAACCTATATATAGGCGTGTGCACGAGGGTGCATGCGCTTGCACATACTGCGGGCTAGGAGCGGGTATTTTTTTTTTTTGATAAGCCCCGCCAGCCAACAGGCAACAGCATTGCCATCACAACGCGGGTTTGTTATCTCTCCGTCATCCGTATAATAATACATTTATCGAAAAAAAGTCCAAAATAATTATTTTAAGATATTAATAATCTATATTCTTTATTATTTAGTTTTGATTACCACATAAATTCCGCCATACAAGTCTAAAATTTTCCTATCAGTTCCTCGACGTCAACTTTTTATCAACTCTAATAGTCTAATACCTTTTTGACTTTCTCTTAACAACAATTTCTTCGTTGAAATTGCCATCCCGACCTTTTCAAAAACATTTTACTGGTCCCCTTAACTCCCCCCCCCTTGCAGAAAATGATCTTGAATACGTGCTTGCTATAAACATTGGTTCAGAGAAAAAAAAAGATCACGAATGATTTTGATGAAATAATCTATCAATTATTAATGACACTTATATTTAGGAACTTTTTTTATTATTATTTAATTAGTTATGTAACAGATCCCGACACCACTTACATGTCAAGCGTCTCAGAGGATTACCTGCAGATATTTAAATTGATAAAAAAACTGAATATGTAATATTTTCTAATAAGAAATAGTAGGTAATAACAATAATGGTAATCATAAATATTTTTAAAGCAAAGTTATGAGCACTTATTTTTAAAGAGTACATTTTATCAGCTCTATATTGTGCGAACAGTTTCAACACGTCTATTCTGTACTTGTAAAAATGTATTATATAGCCATAGCCATAAAGCTGTGAAAAGTGAACGTTCTATATAAAACACTCATAGTTTATTTGGATGTTACGCCTTTTTTTTTTTCATGTTTGAACCGATGGCGCCGTGAGAACTGCTTTCGCATTACTTCCACGGATTTGTATGTTACGCCTACCCTATCTTACAGTAACGTACTTATCTGACCTAAGTTTATTTTACTTATTTTTGGCGGAGGTAGGTAAAATATAAGAATTTAGTGACTTAACTAACTAAAACAAAGGGATTTAAAAAAAAAAACATGTCCAAAACAATTCGTCACATTATAATAACACAAAATACCTATATTTTGATATTGTACAGTACATCAAATTTTTCAAAAATTAAAGGTTATTTTAATAGTATGTTTAATCATCATTCATCACATAAATTATAGGATTCACACTATTAGACGTTTACCGGTTTACCCGTACGCACGTGGTTATAATGATTCAGAACTTGATTTTTTTTTTGTAAAGAGTGGAAAAAAGTAAGACTTTCACAAAACTCATAACTGTTTTGTAATAATGACATGAGTAGTACTTCAATGATAGAAACATTAACGTCGTTAACAGGACCGTAGCTACGAGGAGGGTTTAGGCCGTTTAGGGGGTTCAAACCCTTTAACAAAGTAGAAAATGTAAACATTTCTAGTATACTTATTCTAAAATTTTTAATTTTTCAAACCATTTTATTTTCTGAATAAATACTTTACTGTAATATAGTACATTCATAGTATAGTACTCAATGTGTATATTAATGGTAATATCACTGATATCAGTTACAAGTTTGTATTTACAGATCCACGATAAATACTTTTTAGCTAACGTTTTATAAAATATTTAGCGTGACGTGTAGTTATAATGCATTCAAATACAAATCACTAGTTATTTTTCTGGAGTCGACACTACTGTTAATGATAATAATTGTGAAATATTTTCTTGATCATTTGAATTAGCACCTATTGGTATATTGGTAATGACCAAAATCAAATAAGTATTTTTTATAAATTAGTTAAAATAATTTAATATTATACAGTATAATTATTTGTTATTATTCATTTAACAGTATTTTTAAATGAAAAGTTGATATGCATTTGCTAATTAATCAGTGACAGTTCAAAATTTAAATGGAAAAAACATCTTTATTTTATTTATCAATTGTTTTTGGGCATATTGCGTATTTTTTGTTTTTTTTTTTTTATTTTTGTCTAGTGACTGATATTAGGAAAAAAAGTCTACCGTTACATATATAAAAATATATAAAATATAAAATTATAATAAATTTATTAAAAATAAAAAAAAAATAAACCTTATAATATTATTTAAAAATATAACAATGTATTTATTCTATTAAAAGTTAAAAGATAAAAGATCTCTTATTTTTATATTTTAATCTATTTGTTTATAAAAATTAGGAATATCTACAGATTTTGTTTCATTCCATTGTTTCGTTTTATTTTACTGTAACTGGAGACTTCCGTTTGCTCTTGTGAATATTCAGCTTACTATCTATCTAAACCCAAAACCACATTTTTATTTTTAAATTATTTTTTAAATAATAGCTAATAGGTAGCTTATAAGTTTACTTTCTTAGCTTTACAATGCATTTTGTATAATATCTAAGCTTTTTTTAAAGGTTATTGATCCTCAAAACAATGATGTTGGTTTGTTTATTAATGCTAATGGCGGTAGTTTGACCGATGAGCAAAAGCACCTATAAAGTTATAAAATTCTTACCTATAGAAATTGGACCCTCCCCATAGAACATTTCTAGCTACGGCCCTGGTCGTTAACAGAAATAGAACAGCGTTATAATGTGCATATTTTAATTTAATTTATTAATAATCATGAAGAAAACTATTTAATTATAATTAAAAAGTATTATTTAAGTTTTTAATATTTGGAGATACAGATATTACCAGTTGTCACGGCATATTAAACTTTTGAGTACCAAGTACTTTCGAGTACTTTTTGTAAGCTGAACCACTTAGTTTAATATTTTCTGTGTAAGTGTTTAGTGTAATAAATTGTTTATAATATTTTATTATATTTAGAATAATTATTGTATCATTAATATTTAAATATAGTTATTATACACGATATCTTCGCCAACGACCATACCACGTTGAATACTCCAGTTCTCGTCCGATCACTGAAGTTAAGCAACGTCGGGCATAGTTAGTTAGTACTTGGATGGGTGACCGCTTGGGAACACTATGTGTCGTTGGATTTCTTTTTATTTTATAATTAAAGGGCTAGATATTTTAATTTTATTTATCATAAACGAAAAAAAAAATTTTTTTTTATTTATATGTAATATTTATTTTAAACGAGTTTAATTAGTAATTATTATTGTGAAAATATATTTTTATTTAAAAACAAACGGAACTACGAGTATTACATAAATCTTTGATCAAGTAGTGTCAAGAATTTTCACACTTCCCAAATATCTAGAAATGTTAATCATTAACAACAAAATAGTATATTTATTCAAAAATAGTAAAAATAAAAACAGATATCATATAATAGTGGCGCCTAGAGCGACTACCACCTCCATTAAATCCTGACTACCTAATACTATATTATATTGGGTGATTTTTTTAATAGAATAAACATACTTTTATGATTAAATTATGCATTCATTTAAGTTTTTTCAATTATTAAATAGGCTAGTGATCATTTAAACATTTTATTTATACGATTTTAATAAATCTTAAATTATACTAAAATAAACTAAACTTAAATTATACTATTAAGTTTTGACTTATAGATAATTAGATAATTGAACTAACAATCTATTATATGTTATAGAAATTATCAATAACCACATAAGTATTTAAAATATATATAAATAAAAATATAATGAAAATAATGAGAATTTAGAAAAGTACAGGGGCGTTAATTCAGTTTAAAAATAGGGCTGCTAAATTTTGGGCAAGCTAAATTTTTCCGGCACCAGAGCACAGTAAAAACATTGAAATGTATTACTGTTATAAAAGCTAGGGCGACGTTCCTTTATATATTCTAGCTTATTTGTAGAACTGTAAAAGTATCTCAATCTCAAACACCCTACACTCTTAAAAATGTGTAAAATTAGTTTTAAAAGCTAGGTTGCCGTAGCCAATATTATAAGAAAAAAGTTTCAATTTTTTACATTTTCATATTTGTATATTGTTTTGGCAACACACCTAGTCGTGTATGTAAAATTTTGAAAGTTAAAACTAATTTCTTCATCCAAATAATAAATAGAACATAGTTTTTTCAAAAAAACAGTTTTTGATGTTTTTCCTAGTAAACTTTTAGATTATCGAAACTATTATTGTTTTAAAATAATAAAAGATCAAGCGGTAATCCTTTAATCATTATTCTACACTATTTGTAAAACTATCAAGTAAAAATCACTTTACAGTTTACCCTGTTAAAAAGACGTACATTTAGTTTTTTTTTTTAAACTGTCAACATGTGGCCGTAGATTAAAATAATATACAATTTCTAAAATATTCTTTAATAATTATTATTAAAATATATTTATTACATTTTAGCTTTACCGGAGCAGTATAAAATTGAGGCAGCTAATATGGTACAGTTAAAAATAGGGCTACTAATGTATACCCTACGACACCCCAAATGTCGCCACTGGAAAAGTATAATATAGTATTTTGTTTTAACATTTGATTTTTATCTACACCTTAACGTTCTTAACGGTTAAGGCTTAACCTATAATCATAATATAATCATAAATATACATTACTGACATAACCTAAATCATTTTTACAAATTTTTGTACATTTTTTAACTGTTTTTCCCAATTATTTTGAAAGGTGTACTTATAATTTTTTAATTAAATCCCCTCCTCCTTCCCCCAAAAATGTATATTAAAAAAAAATACAATATTACATTTTCTACCAGAAACCTTACTGGAAGTTGAAGATGCATTTCTATTATTGTATATAAAAATTGTAGTGTTAAGTTAAACAAATCAAATACAAGTAAAAATTATTAAATAATAAAGTTTATTTTGTTTCTTAATCTTAAAATTAATGATGTAAATGAAACGAGTGTCCAAAAAGTAATAGAAATCCCTGCTAAAAGAATCCCTATTGAATCAAATCGACGTCCTTGGATCAATATAGCTTGAACTGCTCGAATTGGCAAAGATAATGGTAATATAATTGAAATAGGCAATAGAGCTAATTCTGTATTCTTTAATGGCCAAAAAAGACCTGAAATCATTAGAAAATATTATTAAATGAACAGTATTTATACATAATTATCAAACATTTACCACTCAACATTATATTTAAAAAGCACACCAATAGTGTTACATAAAATGATTTGATTGAACTGTTGGCGAATGAACCAATGAATAAACCTGTGTTATAAAATAAAAATGTAGGCTTTATAAATTATTAACGATAATATTATAATTACCAATGCTCATTCCACAGGTACCGATAGCAATATTTAATTGGATAATTAGTAATAAGGAACTTTCCCAGCTAATGTATAGTAGAAAATCAGCCAGAAAAAATAAAAAAAATGCTTGAACTATTGAAAATATTACTTGAATAGTAAGAAAACTCAACAAAATTTCGAAAATTGTGACTCCTGTAATTTGAATTTCAAACATTTTTATAGTTTAAAATTTAAAATTGGTGATTTAGATTTTAGATAGTAACTATTCTAGTTAAATAATGTCCGAGAAAAAAATCAGAGGAAAAAAAACAATGTTCAAGAGCTAACATGTTCTTGTTAATAATTAGGGAATGGATTTGAATGCAAATTTAATTTTTTTCTTTTTAACCTTTCAAGCACAACGTTCATTTCATACATCAAGGAATTAAAGAATGTAACTTTTATTTAACATTTTTCTGTATTTTTATGATTTTATTACTTTTTAGAGCATTTAAATCCGTTCCCTTGTAATAATTTATTATATAAGTCTAGAAAAATGTCTAGTTATTTCACTAAACTCATTTGATAGTGCATGCAAATTATATTGATTGAAAAAATTATTCAAAATATACTTATATAAAAGGTCATTGTGAATAAAAAAAAAAAAAAATAACTTATACTAAATAATAAAAAATTTAACTACTTGGAATAATATTGTGACAAATAAACTAAAATAAATTGTTTCTTTTTTGTTTGAATTTCTAATTTCGTCAAACATTTACAAAATACTTTTAGTTTTGTATTTTCGATATTTTTCAATCATTGAAGGAACAACTTATATGAAACTTTGTATTATGTTTTCAAGTCTTATAAGCATTATAATTTAAAATTAAATACAATTTTATACAACTAATAAACACATAGTACACAGACCTTTAGAATTTACGCGTGGAACCGCACTTTTACATGTTATTATATAATTTACTCTTGAGTTTTGAGCTCTTTAAGTTTATTTCGCTTTTTTTTCATAAGTATTAATGACGAGTTATTATATTAGAGTAATATTTTAAATTTATAAATATATGGAACTATTAAATCTAGATCTATTTATAACACAATATACTTTTAATGTTGTAATACATCTCAGTATAATCTCATAAAGTTGCATTGGTAAAAAGTAATCAGGTGAGGTACTAAAATATGATGGTACTTTATTTATAAATTGTCAAGGTCCGATTGTTTACTTTATATATATGTTATATATATTAGCTTTCAGTGCTCTGATACTATATTGTTTATAATCTTACATTTGCTAAATCTTTGATTTTAATATATTACTATAACATAATGTTAAAAATCGTTAGATTGAGTTATTTTCATGTTGAGTGTTTTCATATTATTTATTATAACCTATAATTAACTGTTTTAATTATTTTCTGTATTCAATTATTTAAAAAGAGCTAAAATAGTTAGAACTATATAATTTATAGAAAATACTAATTTAAATATTTGGTTAAAATTTCAAGGTTTTACGGTTATTTCTTTTTGATTATATGTTCAACAGAAAAACAAAATCAATTGTATTCAAAAACTGGTATTGCTTAAATATTTCCATTTTTCGATACCTATTTTTATTTTTTGGATTCTTTATAAAATAATTTGGATTTTTTTTTAACCCAAAAACACGATTGATGACAGTTTAAAAAGTATATTATTTTAAATAAATATATTCATTGAGAATTTAGAATCCAAATCATAAATTTAATTATAATTTTAAGGCTTGAGTAGTTGAGTACAATACACACAGCAATTGAAAAAGTAAGTATTTTCTCAAAGAAATTGTTAACACAGTTCATACTTTTATAAAAAAATGATTAGTATGTTTACCTAAATCGTAATTTTCATTTAAAATTAAATTTTTGTGTCAATTATTATAATTTAATAATGAGTTTTTTGTAAAGTTGTTTATTTGTTTTTTATTGTTAATTGTTATAATATAATAATAATAAATTATAAAAAAATTAGCACGAACTACTCTTGAAGGTACCTCAGAACAATCAGAATTATTTCAGAGACTTAAAATGTGATTACTAATTCCTTAATTTTACTGTCTTATATATTAAATATAATATAGTATATTTAATCTATGCTATTATTTATTTTATGTATTTTTTTCGGATGTTATTTAAATTAATATTTTTTCTTCGGGTATTATTTAACCTATAGATTAAATCTGAATATACCAATAGGCAATAATACATTTCAATCATAAATATACCTGCAATCATATTTCTCATCAAGTATCCATTTTGAATTTCACTTTGCAACAACAACGCAAAATAGAACATTGCCGATGAAAATGTAGCGCTAAATTAATAAAAACTAAAAACTTATAATAATGAAATAAAATACTCGTATATATATAAAAAAAAATACCATTATAAATAGTATCGATCAAGGCCCTGACTAAGGGGAGGGTCCAGGGGTCCGGACCCCCCTCCTCCGAAGTTTTTAAAAGTAGAAATATTTTACTGACGAATATAGTTTATTGACTATATAATTTCAATATCTATATTTGAAAAAAATGTTGGATCCCCCCCATTTTTTTCAGTTACGGCCTTGGTATCGATGTATTTTAAATCTGTCGATACTTAAATAATAATGGATACCGTTTAGTGTTATAAAAGCAGTTATATATTGGAGTAATATTTTCTGTGGGATAGAAAAGAAAGGGAATATACATATTTTGCAACATGAAGATTAAAATAATTATAGCTTTATATTAAATCATAACACTTTAATTTTCATTTCAATAGCTAATATGCCAATATTTTTAAATACATATTATTATAATTCAATATTATAGCTATTTACGTGCTAAACAAGTATACTAAAAAAGTAGTTGGAACTTTGGTATATTTAGTATTTACCATCCCACTTAAATAATCCTGTTGGTTGTAACTAGAGCTGCGCAGTTAAGATTCGGCACCCAGTGCAAAATTAAAAATATTCGCCCCCCTATTTTATTTATCATTATGCATTTCTTTCCTATTTAATTAATTTTTTTTTTTTTACAACGTATTTTGAACATTGATTTGGCAAAGAACTAAAGTAGATTGCAATAGTAATTATTAAACAAAATAGTTAAGTATACAATAATTAAAAATTAATACATATCACAAATTATATAATATTATACATATTATATTTACAAACTTATTATAAGAGTGTGTCACTGGTGTAGCCAAGATTTTTTTTCAGAGGGGGCTGATCAATTTTTGTAAAATACAATCTAAGATTTTTGTTGCGAATTGTATAGACCATTAAAAATTAAAATAATTTTTAAATGTTCTTAATATTTCAGGGGGCTACGCCACTGAAGTGTATCGTATAGGTACTTAGTTTAAAACTTAATTTTCCTGAACTTTTTTGAAGCAAAATCTTCAATGACGTCTTCAAAATCGATGTTAATACGATAATTTATTATAAAGCCTAATAATACAAAAATAAAATGTTGCGGTTGACTAATTGGTATAACTCGACCATAGTTCGAAATTTATCAGAAAAAATTTATAATGGTCCAATATAATTATAAAACAATAATATTTCTCATATATTTTATTTATGTATAGTTTAAAATATTATAAAAAAAATTGTTGGTGCTCCTTTAAACTATGCGCCCAGAGCGAATGCCCTCTAGCCCCCCCCCACCACTACAGCATGGCTTTGGTTGTAACTATTCTTAGCTCTTCATAAAATACACCACTGATTTATGATATTTGTTATTGATAATTTTAAGTTTCGAAAATTATTGTAATATTAATTGTATAATCTTAAATTACCATGATATTATTTTGGATGCTGTGTTTTCGGCGAGATTTAAATTTTTATATTCGTATATCTGAAAATTGATAAATAAATATGATATATAAATATATTACACGATATGAAATATATTTTAATTTATTCATTAATAATAACCTTAAATGGAATATCGGCGTATTTTTTTGACAGATTGTACTGGCTATAAACGTCAATCAGATGTTGTTTATGAGTTTTTAATATATTTTGTTTGAGATATTTCCCAAATTCGAAGTCTATGAACACCAGGCATATTTGGATTTGATTACATATAATTTTATCATAGTGACAATGATATTTATGTATAGGTTACTTGACATGTCTATTTCAAAATTTATATTAGATTTTAACAGTTCTTCACGTTCTCTTGTCGAGCTTTGTGTTATACTATTAACTATTGCTACTGTGTAGTTTTTAGAAATTTTCATAAATCCTAGTGTTGATCCTTTTGTTATAGAATTCTTAGCCAAAAATTCAGAATCAAAATAATTCTGTCATAACAAATGATTTTCAATAGATAGGTTTTAATGTTACATTCATTATTTTTTTTACTCACTACTGTAACACCGTTTTGGTTCAAAATATTCAAGAAATGACATGAGTAGTAAGAACAATTTTCAATATGTTTACATGGGTTATTACCGCAATCAGTTTCTTGGTTATAAACTGCAATAGGTATGGATTTAGGATATGTTCCATAATAGATGCAATGCAAGTATACTTGAAGTATTGGGATCACGCATAATAACACAAACATCCTAAAATTAAAATGATTGTATTTTTATAAAATTGCGATTGGTTATTTATTATAGTAATTAATAATTAGTGATAAAACAAAAAAATATTTAGAAAAAAATCGTATAATGTAAAATATACCTCGTAATTATTACAAAAATATTTAAAATAGTTGCTGGGTCATGTTTTAAATGCAATACATTCAGCCTTTTTCTCTCTTTAATCTCTTCGGTGTAGTATAATGATGTATTATTATAATAACTATAATAATTGGTAATTATAAAGTATTCTGTAAACGATTTAAAAATAAATTTCGGGTTTTTGCACATTAATTTGATACGATTAAATGAAACCACAGTTATAATTAATAATAAATTACACATAAAGTAAAAACATAAAATTGTGCACTTGAATTAAACAGTAATGTAGATTAGTGTATATCAGAGGTCACAAGGTGAAATATTGAAGTTTAAAAAAGGATAGAAGAACGTTTTTTGGCATATTTATGTAGACCATTTAGGGAGGTTAAATTGAGGAGTAGGTTAAATTAATAGTGGACAGTAAACAGCAGGGCAAGATACAAATGACTAAATGAGGGTGTTGGGCACTCGTCAGTCATCTTGTTGTGTTAACTTCATGGTTAGATAGTGGTATTGGTTTATTATGAATATATTTGAAAAAAAAAATATTTAAATGAATTAAAATTGTTGATTTATGGAAATAATACATCAATATAATTCCTCCTCCTAAAAATGCATTATTTTAGGTTTATAAAATGATTGTCTAATTTGTTTTTTTTTGGTTATCTCAAAAAAAAAGTATTAGATGAATAACGAAAGACCATTGGTACAATTCAGTTAATGTAAAATATCTTTTAGACAGAGTTGCTATTCATTTCATACAATAATAATAAAACAAAAAAAACCATATATAGTCCCTATTGTTTTTTTAGCTGATAGCCTAAATTTAATTACGAAATACCAAGTGCTATAACTACTGATTGTTTGTTAATTAATTATCACATAAGACGACCGTGTGAAAAAAATATTTCTAGAGGCATATATCACGATTTAAAATCTTTCTAATTCTTATAATTACTTACCAAAAATTTTTAGTTAAAAATTTAATATTTTGAATAATAACGGTTTTGAACTTCCAAATACTTGATCTTGGATATAATTGCTTATAAATGCTTAGCTGAAAAAAATGAAATAGTTATTAAACAATGTTATAAGTTATAAGATAATGTATTTCAGAGTAGAGTATTATGAATGAATAGTATAAAATGATATAATATTGATGATATATATAAAAAAAACATTTATTCATTTAGTCAAGGTATATACTTACATAGTCAAGATAAAAACTGATAAATTAGTATTAATAATTAATTCTTGTTATTTAAAATGTAATAATTATACTATATATTTTGAAATATTAGATTATATATTTAATTATTTAAGTAATAAAAATAAAGACAATATGGTTAAAATATATTTTAAAAACATTATATTGAATCAATTGTACGAGTGTAAATGTATCAATGTACGTGTTATTTTTTTAAATTATTGAAACAGTTAAAAATGTTGATAGTTTTAGAAATTATTAACAATAATTTAAAATAATAAGTTATTTTTATCATTGATTTATTATTATATATTATCATTCAGATCTTGAAACAAGAATTTATGTTCAAATATTATAAAACTATAAACATTTAGTAGTTAATGAGATAATTATATATTATAAATACATAATAATATGTAATGTCAGTTAGTCAGTAGTGCGTTATTTTGTATGATTAAAGAAAATAGGGTAACATTTTAGAACATGCAATTCTATTGAAATATTGAATGATACATTATTGTTAAAAATATTTTCATATCTAAATTAAAGGAGGTAAGTTTAAATTGATAATTTTTAAACATATATAATTTGAAAAATTCTAATATTAAATTAACAAGTTACCAAATTTTTATTATTTTAAATTAAATTAATATCAATTATTGTTATGGAAATTATCCTTCAGATTCCAGGTGGTTATAAAATATTATTAAAGTAGTATTTTTGTAACTAAAGGCATAAGCACACATTAAGTTATCTGTAATTGTCATTCAGTAATTGTTACACTAAATAATCTTTGTACAACTGTTTTTTTTATATCAGTTGTAAATAAGTCTGTTAATATTTGTATAAGTATATGACGTAATCGTTTTAAAAAGTTTGGTTGATAATGTGGTAGAAATGTTCCTAATTTAAACAATTCTTAACTTCGTCACATATTTTTTAGTTAAAAGTAAAAAAAAATAAAAATAAATAAAATAATTGAAATGCTACTGGTTTTACATATATTATATGCTAGTGCGAGTAGTGCTCAGTAAAATCACCAAGGCTATTGTAACAATGTTAGGTATTCATTTTTGTGCAAATAACAGCATTACCTTTTTATTATGCGGTGTCTCAGATTGATTTGAATTGATCCAAGAGTTTTTCTAAACTTAAATTAAACAATTAATATTGTAATTTACTTTATTTTAAAGCACATAATATATTTTATATATTATGTACTTTATTTTAAAGCACATAATATATTTTATATATTATTTGATAATTTGTATAATATAGTATATTAGTATAGTATATAGTACTATAAAAATAACATTATCATTAGTGTCCAATAGTCGTGCGAGGAACATATTAATGTCCTTTAAAATGAAAATATATGCAACATATTTTTTTTAAAACTTAAAGTTATTGTCATTTATTTTACGCAGTTTTAGTTTATATTTATGTGTAGTAAAACTTTTGATATCATGATAAAATGTTGAATCAGTATAGATGGTATAAATTTCAGATAAAAATAATGTGACTATCAACAAAAAAAGCGTTCTTTTTAACCTTTTTATATCTTCACTCAGAATCTATATTAATTGTAAAAATATATATAATTTATAAAGTCGTCAAGAACCAATAAGGCATATTTCTATTTTTTAATAAAAAATTAACAAAATATTGATTTAACTATTCATTTTTAAAAATTAATTATATTTAGGCAATTAGTAATTATACGTATGTAACATTTAAAATTTCGAAATAGATTTATATTTTGTACTAAAAATTGGAAATATATGTTCGATTTTAGTTTTTAGTTAAGTTAAGTCTATAGTTGAAATGTATTAGTCACTTTCGGAGCATTTAATAAAAACATGCAATTACTAAATGCATAAATTTCTGGACTCTAATGATAATACACAATGTAGAAACCATTGTATGTATCAGTAGGTATAAAAAAATAGTATAAATGTTATATACATCAACGTTAATAGATGTTAAACTGATGTAAAGGTCTTCTATGATTGCATCTATAGACTTATTTGGGTTTGCTCGATGCAATTCCTTTACTTCTCTTTCAAATATAATTTTTCTATTTTTTAAATACGCTATCTAAAATAAATAAAACAATATTTAATTTTAATCGTCTATTAAATGTTATTAATTATAATTAAAACCTTAGTTGCTGAAAATGCTTCTTCGATATTATTGGTGGCTACAACTACTGTTGGTTTCCATGTACTAATCATGTGATGCAAGTATTTCCAAATTCTAAAGAGAGAACAAATCATTATGTTCAGTAAACATTTTTCAAAAATTTAAATATACTGATTTTTTTTAAATATGTCAAGTCCTATAGTAGGCTCGTCTAATACCACTAATCGAGGTCTGTGGAACACGGCTATCATAAACGATATCATTCGTTTTTCACTGAAACTTAATATTTTGCAATATTACAAAATTGAATTATCATATAAATAAACTAAAATAAATTTAATATAAGTAGAGCTACACACCTTAATTTTTTAATAGTAGAATTAATTGGTGGTAGGGTAAAAATGTGTTTGTAATAACTGATTCTCCACAGAATAAATTTGTGATTAATATTATACAAATTTCCAAAGTATGCAAACAGTTCTAAAACTGTCATGGTCTTATACAAACAAAATTCCTAAAAAAAAATCATAATTAACTTGTAAATTTATGAATGAAATGTATTATTTGACATAGGTATATCCATGTATTATATTTCGTATATATTATAATAATTATCTTATTGCTGCAGTAAAATATAATAAATTTAGTACCTGAGGCATATAGCCAGTGTATTTAGTTAAAGTTTTACTGCTTTTTGTTCTTGGTTGACCGCCGAGAACCCATATATGACCTTTGTCAACTTTATCCCCACCAACTAAACAAGAAAGTAGCATAGATTTACCGCTGTTAATTTCACCAAGTATAGCACATCTTTGAAAAACAATTAATAAAAAAGTGTTATCAATTAAACAAAATATTAACTGTCGATTCGGTCATTTAAATAGTAAAAAATACAGTTGAGTTATTACAATTTAAAATACAATACGTAAGAAGTATTAAAAAGTGCAATTACATTTTACCACTATGAGCAATTAAATTCACTCCATTGAAAATATTTTGATTATTATGTGTTTTAAACACATTATTCAATACTATAGAACATTTCGAAGGACTTTGAGATAAATATATTCCTGGTTTGAAGCGACTTTCATGTACCATTGTATAGTATCAGCTGAAATAAAAATTGTATACTTCATATTGTTACCATAATAAATTATCACAAACATTTTTTATCCAAGCCCTACACGCAAATATTTGATGTGTAAAATTTAACAAAACGATATAGTGGTATTACAGAAATGTAATATTTTGGCATAGGATTTATCAAACAATTAAATCAGAATTAAATTTTATACTTTATAGGTTTTTTAGATAATCTCTAATAATTTAGTATACATATATATATATATATATATATATTATATTATACAGAGATTTAAATGTAAAATTGTCATATTACCATGATACACCATGTATATTATATTTATAAACGCACGAACTCAGAGTACTATAAACATGAAATAGTATACATCAATAGTATATATTATAGAATATTTTACAGGTGCGTACATTAGAAAATAAATCTGTGAGAAGCGAGATTATAAGACATAACCAATTTATTAACCAATATTAATGACAAATTATTATATACACGGTATGTACTTGAGTAAAAATGTGTTTGTAAAATATTTCAGTGGGAAGCAGGTTGAACCTCTTATTGTAATATTTATAATTTTATATATTATGAATGATAAATTATAAATGACTAAATGGTTAAAAAATATATTTATATCAATATATAAACAAAAAATTGTATAACATTTTATGCATGTTAAAAAAGATATCTATTTAACGTATTTTAAAAATAAATACATATGTCGTGTATGTTATAACTTATTATATTATATATTCAGTCCA
The DNA here is from genome assembly GCF_003676215.2 of Rhopalosiphum maidis. NCBI lineage: Eukaryota > Metazoa > Arthropoda > Insecta > Hemiptera > Aphididae > Rhopalosiphum > Rhopalosiphum maidis. The sequence continues at coordinate 43,316,245 of NC_040878.1, forward strand.
GCGTGTAATTAATGGCACTATAGTAATAATTTAAATTTTTGAATAAAATAAATAATTATTCACTTATTCATTTATCATTAAGAAAAAAATAAAAAATTTAAATACTTGAAATCACTTTTTAAAAGTCTTATCATGTCTTATATCTTGCTATGTTGTGTATGACTAAGCGAAATAATGAAGTCTAATATTAATTACCGATTTTATATAAATCTTAAAATTGTGGTTATTTTAGGGGTCATTACAAGTGGCTTATTAGTAAAATAATATTGAATCTACCATAATTATGACTGAATTCAACGAGTTACCAGTAAGTTACATAACGATAAACATCTTCATTCTTCTTACCTATACTTTTCTTTGATATTTATGTATACAGTATACTGCAGTTACTAACTATTAATATTCTATACAAGCTGTGTTTAAGCCATGATTATTTATTATTATTATTATTATTTTTGCTACATTTAAAATATCCGAGTTATCCGAATATATCTCAGATTTTATCAATCATATAATTAGGATTGGATATCTATATATTAGTGACACCACGACTACATTCATTGAACAAATAAACATAATTTATATAATAAGATAATTAAATATAATGAAAATAAGTATATTGTGAAGAGACCTCCCAGTAGATGTGTGCTTTATCATAAATTTGTGATAACTTGATCAAAAAAAAAAAAAATTTTATTATAATAGTAGTGCTCTAAAAGCTTAATTATTTTGACTGGAAATTGAATTTATTATTTTGAGAATTTAATTTTCGATTATAATTATTACTTTAGAGTTTCGGGTTTTACTAGAGTCAAAATGACACCAGAAAATCAATATTTTGTATATTTTTGGTTGTATTATATGATTTATATGTGATATAGGTAATGTTCTTCGTTTTTTATTGACGTTTTAGTATACGATGTTTAATATTTTATACATATTCCAGCAATAAGTTATTTTTGGAAAGTTTTTTCAACATTTTGTCTTCCCGTAAAAGTTTTCTAGTTCATCGTTACTAACCTCAGAATCTTAAAACAAAATACGTCGGAAATAAACATTATTAGTTTATACTCGTACTTAATTACGAATTTACAAATATGCTATTCCATAATAGGTGCCTACTTAACGTTTCATACGAATGATTTTGAAATTAATAAGCTATTGCAGATATACAAAGCATTTAATGAAATGATTATTTGCTGTTAACACATTAAGTGCATATTATTTTTTATACATGTTTGCATTATCTGCGCATAAGTTGTACGTAAATATGTTTGAGTATGATTAAGTAGCGATATAATAATTTGAACACTAGAGGTGAATAAATAATAAATATTAAATATATACCCACTAGTATCTAAAGATATTAACAGCAAGCATCGTTTACTTATACGAGTTTTACATATACATTGAGTTGGTAGGTATATGTTTTTTTATAAGAATCTTGATAAGAAATATGGTGCATCAAGTACTTAGTGTATAATTTATTAAAATCAGTTATTCTAACCGTAAAATTTTTAGTACAAAATGATACTGGAAATGTGATTTATAATAAAAATGAAAAATTTTCAATTTCTGTTATGGAATAATTTATATAATACTTTTAAGAAAAAGAAGAATTAAATAATATTAACAATTATGTTAAATCTGTGAGTATCGAATTATTACGGTACTAAAACGAATAAATGAATAATAATTATTGGTTGAATTATATACGTAAATAATATCAATAATATTATAATTTATAGGACTAAACATTAATTAGAAATTACTTATGCTGAATACTAAATTAACTTTCAAAATTCAAATGTTGTTGTTAGAATTATGTATTAAATTTATTGAAGGATAAAATAATAAGGAAATGCAATAATCTAACATAATAATATAATAATTGTATACATTTATTGATGTAAACATTTTTAAGTTATTATAATTTAAATACTATAGAAACTACACACTGGCAATCATTATGTTGGTAATTGCTTATCTACTATTTTAAATTTAAATAATTGTAAAGGCTGTTTTAATTAATAAAGTACATACTTATGTTTGACTTTAACAATTTTGAAATATGCTAAATTACCAGCCGACAGTTATGATTTCCTTATCATTTCAAATTGGTAAAAGTTAACACATGCAAATTAGTCTAATATTTGAATAATCAAAATGTTTTGTTTAGATATAAATTTTCTGAATCAAAATTGTTGTGTTACCTATCAATTTATTTTAATAAGCCAATAGAAAATAGAAATAACTGTTTTTAGCACATTATACCAAAGATCTTGTATAAATACATCAATATTTTATAAAATATGTAATATTACAAAAGTAATTCTCTAAAGAAAATGAAATATATTTTTGTATAGTAATATAAGATTGTATTTTGATATTTCATCTTGACAAAAAATTATAAAATGTGATCCATTGAAATGTCTATAATTAATACTTAGAAGTATTAAATTTTTTGAAAATACATTTTACAATTTTTTATTGTTCTCATTTTCTAAATTATCAACTTAATTTAAATGCTATGTATTTTTTATTTCACGTTTCGAAAAAGATAATTTTGATCATATACATGGAATTTTAAACGAGAAATTAATTTAGTTATATCATAAGTATTTTAGTTTTTAAAGAGCGGAGTAGAGTAATATTATATAAGATACTCGCAAAATGATGGTCTACTACTCCACATATTTAAACTTTAAATATTCACAACTTATTAACTATTTGATTAAAATTCAATTTTTAAATGTATCGAAGTACTTCAAAAATATTATTTTTCAAAATATGGACAATTGAAAATATATGTTTTCATTTAAAAAGTAAAATTTTAAAAATAGTGATAATGAACAATTGTTTTATAGTAGACACAAATCATGTTAAAACTTTTTTAAATAAATTATTAATAGATACTTAAGTATACTTATGTATATACTATATAGTGTACTTCAGTATAATATTAATTGCACACCATTTTCAATTTTTTTTAAGGTATATGAATAATTTATAGATGCATAAAATTAATTAAACTAAAATGCATTAACATTTATTTTGTGTTATAAAAAATATTTTATGATAATCAATTTTTAAATGCGCCTCACTTTAAAATATAGTACATGAAAATATTTGTATGTTTAAAAAATAAATACAGAACTTTAAAATTCGACGAATTTCGTTTAATCATATTGCAACATTATTTAATCTGTGCAATTTGTATTCCTTTATGTCGTAATAAATCAAAGCTACTCAATTAAAAAACCCTCCTACCAAGTTTGGTCAATTTGTATAACCGGACATGTACAAACAGAATGACAGTTAAATAAACAGGACAAGTGTGACAATTGTTCAGTTGTGCAAAATAAAATGTATCGTTGACCCAATGTTGTTTTGAAAAATATTTTAACTTCAAATAAGTTCTAAGAACGGGTAAGTAGTATTATGCAGTTGTCTAGAAATATTTCTTTGGTATAAACAATAATAATATAATGTTCATATAAAAATAATTTAATAGATATTCTCTTTATGGCAAATATTGTATATACAATATACATTATACATATTAATAGAAACATCTTGTTTCAATCAAGTACTAAAATTGTATATGACATTGTATTGAATAGTATACTTAAAGGTTCATACAATAAATATTTTGTTATTTTAAATGTATAGTAATTCAAATAATTAAGACCAACTTTACCACAGTAAATACGTCACGGTTAATTTAACTGTACTACCTGCTGTAATATACATTCTTTGTTTCCTTACTTATTTCATAATCAAGGTGTTAGGAGAATTTTATAATTAATAAATATTTTGAGATTCGTTATGTGATGTTCATTATGTCTTAAGTCATCATGAACGTTGTTACAGCCATCTAATGATTTGGACGTCTGCATTGTGGTTTATGTTTGCTGTTTTGGCGTCTTCAAAATCTGTCAGTGGTTAGTATCTGATTGTAATCATTAAAATATTTATATTAAATACTTAACGTTTAGAATATTAGATGATTTACAGTTTCATTCTTGATATTTTATAACAAATATAATTTATGAATAATAACAGTAATATAAACTTGTGTTTAAATATATTAATATGAATCATAACTTAAAAGTTTTCTTTGAATCTACATGCATGGTTAAGTAGGTGGGTAAGTCATGCATTAATTTTTAATTTAGTAAAATATTGATAACTTTAAGTCTAAGAAGAACAAATAATTTTTGTCATGATAATAATATCTTTTATTAAAACATTTAAAATCTATATTTTTCATATATGTTAACCATTATTTGTTTTTACTTTTTATTATCAATTGTTCTTTTTTAATTTAACTCTAGGTTTATTGTAACTACTATAATTCGTTGCATGCTAACTATATCTGTAGTAGATATAAAACCTTCATTTTTAAAAGGTGCACTTAAAAATATAGCTTATATACATTTTTATTGTTTTACACAATTTATTATTTTAGATGAATATGTTATTATTATATACACATTGTTATTATTAAAAAATATATTAGTTAATTAAATAAAAAAGTCATAAGTTTTAACAATTTTTTAAGCATCTTTAAATGCGCTTCTGGCGCCCCGGGCAATCGTCCGGTTTTCCCATGTATTGGGTCGCCACTGGGTATAAATATATATTTATATATAGATAAATGAAAGTATATAGATTATAGGTGTAATATGTTATTTAACAATATAAATTTAATTATTACCCTGAACATTTTTTTGTCAGAGCACAACATAATCATACCTTATTTATTTCTATGTATACCTATACAATAATATATAATATGTAATAATATATATTTTATATATAATATACTGGATTATTCAAAACTTATGTAGTTATATTACAACCTTTTTATCACATAAACGTAAAATATTCATAATAGTGAAACAATTTTAATACGAAAGTTTTTTTATTTAAAAATATCTAAAATGATAAGTAATTTTTATATTATTTTACAATATTTTAGCGGGGTATTAGGGGTCAACATAAGAAATTTAACTAGATACCTATACTTTTTTTCAATCATAATAAGAGGATATTTTTCGGAGTACCTAAAAATCCAAATTCTGACGAGTAGTTTATTTTTTAATATGTATGAAAATGATTTATACAAAATTTGAACATAATTGGATAACTTTAATCGGTGTCCTAAAACCCTCAAAAGTGTAACATTGCTAATATTTTTGTACGATTGAGTAATTCATAAATATAACAAATAAATTATATTATAAATATTTATATATATATATATATATCAGTTCTTTCATACATAGCAATATATTTTTTAAATACATATGAGTATACTTAGTCAGTCATCATAATATAAAGTACATATATAGTATGTACATATACACATACATATATGTACATATATAGGTGCTTGAGGTAATTTTAAATAAAAATTCTCAAATATTTTCTTTTAAATTAATATAATTTTTCAGGGTCATCTTAATTTTAAGTCAATAAAATGTTTTTATGTAAGCAATATTTCATGAAGGTAGAAGATAAATATAATTTAAAACAATATTGTATTATTTTATGCCTTACATATATATTATACTTATTCGTAAATTATAATGGGTATTGGGTTATGTTTATGTAGTGTCGCAGTGATCTATCTAATTTAAATTTAAGTAATAAAACAAATAATAAGCTTTAAAAAAAAAAAAAAATGATTACAAAACTCTTAAAACGCTTTTACTTCCTAGTTTATTCCTATTAGGTATATTTAAATTATTTATAACATGGTGGACATATTAATAATCGCGCCTAATCAAATGATTAGTATTATATTATTATATTAATACGAGGTATCTAAAGCTACGGCTTCCATGCAGCGTCTATCGTCTTCTGCGATCTGAACACAATCCAACGTTTAGATGCGGAGTGATGGAACCGTGCTGTTTAGTGTTTCATCGTTTGATGCTACTGGGAAACCATACCTTAAATTAGTTATTTGAATAATAGCAATATTATCCTAATTTAATATAACAATTTTCGTGTAATTTGTTTTGTTCTTAGTATTTTTTTTTAACCAATTTGTTTATTTGTTGATAATAATTTTAGACGGTCCTGTAAAAGTGTAAATTGAGTTATCGCTTAAATATTACCGGATTCACTATAAAGTATTGTATAATTTTTGCAGAAGGCAATGTTGACACTTAGTGAATAGGGATTATCATCAGATAGATTGTATATAAAAGACCTTCGTGATATTCTTTGTCAAATGCCAATAAAATATTAATAAAACTACACCAGTGGCAAAGTTTTTCAAATAAAATGCAAATATGCTCTATTTTATTCTTAGCATTATATAATAAAAATAATTAATTATTAAAATATATTTTATATACTATATATTATGGTGCCGATAAAAATTCTTAACTAGCATACACCCATAATTTATTAATACATTTATAACTTTATAGATATTACTGTATTAGGTACATTGTATACTGACGTCACTATGTTGTATACTCACTATTACTTAATGTTACCTAATATATTGTTTTCATAATATTGAACTGTAATTTATTTTAGAATTTGATTTGGATGACTGGCCATATGTTATTAAAGATCATGTGGGTATTAAGCTTCAGTCACCAGTGGATATAAATACAACATACGCAAGGAGGCGATATTTGCCATTTTTACGTTATTTTGGTTATTGGGCATTTAACAGGGCAACAGTGGAAATTTCTAATACTGGACATACAGGTATGAGTAGTTAAATATTATAATAACACTTGTATTAATATTTGATTTAATAGTTAATGTTAAACTTGCCAATAATTCTTATGAGGTGCCATTCATCACCGGGGGTCCACTATTTGATAGTAGGTATGAATTCTCACAGATGCATTTTCATTGGGGTAAAAATGATATGGGAAGTGAACACAAAGTCAATGGACACAAGTAAGTAATAATTTTAATATTCAAGAATTGTAAAAATTGAAAATCTTTAAAAAAAGTTCTTTTAGAATTTTATATTTTAAAAGGTTAAATATCTACAATGATTATGACATAATATAGAACTTTAATTTATTATGGTGTCCTATAATATTATTATTGTTTAAAGAATATCCAATATATTTTAAAACAAAAATAAGTATTAAAACTGATATACAAGAATTTAGAATATAATACATAATTATTTGTGTGTATGGTAATACATAATTAGAAGTTGTTAATAATTCATACTTGTTTGTCAATTTGATATATAATAACGTGATCCATTTAAGTGTAAACACTCATTATTTCGAAAAATATTAACGTTAGTTATATTTAAAGTACTGTTGAGTGAAGTAGAGGACAAACATTTTGTTGAGTGCCCTTGTGACACCCCATAACTTTAATATAAACTTAATATATAAATATATATTTGTTAGCTATTAACCAATTCGAAATTTTATTATTATACCTATATTAAAATACTGCTGAAAATATTCTGCTTTAGATACAAAATTAAACAAACTTAAAAATAATAACGATAAAAAACGCTGTTTCGATAATGTAAAAAAATATTTTTAAAAAAGTTAAAAGTTAACGAAATAATAAGTGATGATGAGTGATGACATTTAATAGATCACTTCATATTGTATTATAGTCTTATAAATTTAAGTATTGATTTTTCAAGTATATTATGATAATCTCACAAAATTGAAATATTACCAACCTGGGAATACGAGGGTCGTCTAGAAAGTAAGGTTATAAGGGCCGTGTATGACGAATGAAATTTTGTTTTTCAAAGTTGTTACCACGAGTAGGTAGAGGAACTTTTAGCGATAAAAAAAAATTATCAAACGCCTCAATCTGTTGAGAAATGACGTCACAGCAGCCAAAAACGCGTCAAACAGTTCGCCCTCCGATCACTCCACCTACCGCAGGTGTGAGATACACTTTGTTATTCGGTTCCTTACTACATGTAATATTCAATGTATTTTTAATGTTATAAATTATGATACATCAAAATAATCACAAAAGAAAATTACTTCCAAATACTCCTCAACTAATTACGTAAAAAAAATATTTAAAACTAGATGTTTAAGGTTTCTTAAAACCCAAATTATTTTCTTAATATGGACATTCAATAAAATGTATTATGAATTATAATTATTATTATTATCTATTATATTTAATATAAATTATAATTTCCGTGCATGAATATAAAAAAAAAAACAAATTATTGTTTGAAAAATTTACAATCATATCTAATAATATGATTTTTTCCATTAAGATTTTAGATTTAAATAAATTGAATTAACTATGTGTCAGTGTAAAAGTTAATGATTTGTTTGATTTTTACGTTAGATATGCTATGGAAGTTCATATTGTACATTATAAAAAAGAGTACGGAAGTTTTGAAAACGCTCTAAGTTACAGTGATGGCGTTTGTGTCGTCGGATTTTTCGGAGAGGTTATTAATTTGATATAAATATTTTATTTGTGCACTTAAATAAATATGTGAAAACATCGTAACATGTATCCTGTATCTCTTAAGTTACACGCACGAGATTACATACTTTGTAAAAATCGGTACTGAGCTCAAAAACCAAAATTTTTATTACTAATTATTATATAGGTACTAATATAATAAATGCAATATTTTCGGAAAAAATTATATCAAACTACCGTAATACTAAGAGTAAAAAACGACTTTGATAACTATATTCCAAAAGCGAACACGAGTCGCAGTCGACGGTTATATTTCACCAAAAACTGAAGTTGCCTTTCCACACAAGCCACATATGACTGTGATATTATTATTGATCACGCCGATTCATAGAAAAACACTGAAGTAACCCACCAAATACCTAGTATTTTAAATATTAATCAAAATGTATTGATGTTTATGTTTATTTATCCGATTTGAACAGTAATTTTGTTACTATCCAAATTTTGTTGAGCATAAAAAAGTATTTACTCTCCGCTGGGATTTCTTTTATAGGTATCATCAAAAGACAATCAAGATATGGCTAATTTTATTGCAGATTTAAAATATATAGTCCAACCAAAATCGTCGATAGTTAGAAGTTTTAAAGAAGAGTTTTCTTGGATAAAGAAAACAGCTTTAAAACAACATTATTACACATATCATGGATCTCTAACAACTGAACCGTACACAGAATGTGTAATCTGGATAATTTTTACCAAGCCCATTAAAATATCTAGGAGACAGGTAAGATTAATATGTTTTTTACTAAATCAATATTATTATTATTATTATTTTAAATATTCATTCGATTTCAATAGTTAATGGAATTCAGAGAGTTACATTCAAGTCATCACGGAGTATTAATAAATGAAAATGACAGAGATCTTCAACCATTTAATAATAGAACAATCCTTTATGCATATTAAACTTGTAAAATGTTATTAAATTAACATCATCATTATTATTTCTATTGATTAATTATATTTTTATCAATGTTATTCAAGCCCGAATTAAAATATTTAAAGATCCGGGGGCCAAAGTTTTCAAAAGGCCTTAAAAAAAAAAATTAATTTTATTTTATTATTATATATTATATAGTTAAACTAATAAATTATGATTTTAATAAAAAACAACTTCCTATTAAACTTTTTACTATTATATTTTTATTTTATTTAACTATTAGCTATATCAATTTTTATAGAAATTATAATATAATAAAAAAATATTCTTTTAATATTATGAATATAGTTTATGTAACTATAAAAATATACTATGGTAACTACTGAGGTCCTTATAGTCTTGTGGCCCTAGGGATGTGGAACGTTCTACTCCTTAATCCTGGCTTGAAGTAATTGTTAAAGTGCATTATTAGACTTATGACTTTTGGTTATGAATTATGAGATATCATCAAAAGTAAAATTATAATAATTCATGATATTATAAATTTCATAGTGTACTGTAACTTGCAAGGTATATTTTATTAAATATACGTCTTTTGCGCATGGCGCATGTATTATTTCCGTCTTCCAAACGTACTACAAAGAAAATGTGCGTTCAGCAGAACTAATTTTGTGTTGAAAGCTTTTATTAAAGCAAACACAGAAAGGTATGAAAATTATCTGATTTTGTATGCTTAACTTTTATGGTAATTTAATTTTTAAGGGAAAATAAAATAATGACCTAAAGTAATATAATTTAAAAATACTAATCTAACCTAATATTACCGGAGAAAATAATAACTGATGATCACCAAAACGATTTCCTGGTATGTGATGAGACAAGCAGCAGCAAGGATACTCATTTGTCGAACTCCTTTGCATTCCTCGTGAATGCAATGACTCGGCGATCGACAATCACGTTTTCTCGAAATTTCAAGCGTTCATCGAAGATATGACACCGGTTACTGCGGTAACCCGGCTCCAACGGCAGGACGACAGTGATTCCAACGATGTCTTCATGAAACAGCGGACAGAAACGAACCAGGTGCCAATGAGACCGTAGCTATTGTCGAGCAATTCAAAAAAGTTCTATTACGAACGTACCTGAAAATACCCGTCACCAACCTAATACTCCGGCTCGCTGTTCGGGTGTGCTATCTATAGAGAATGCCACTCATTTGCGGGGGCAATTCTATGTGGACCAGCATTTTTTATATACTATTCGATAAGACAACCACCTATTGTCAATTAGCGTCGTGCCAATACTGGCCCGGTGAATTAGGGACCAATGACCAGGTTCAACCTCTCTTCCCATCAATATGTGGTAACACATTGAAACTCGTTGTCTGTATCAATGTGATTAAATATTATTTCATTATTCTTCAGAAAATAACATAGATGTATACAACTGATTACTGAGTAAAATTTTACATAGCTATTTCAAAAAAGTTCATCAATGGTATAATTGTGAAATAAATGAAGTAAAAATCGAAAAATATTTACACATATTTAAAAACAAGTTTAAAATTTATCTTTTTTGTTAATATATGTAATAATCAACTATAAACTATCGACCAATAAAATTATGAGACCTAATTCAAATATTTGGCTATCTAATACCTATAATTTAGGTTAATAAATTAATTTAACATGTGCACATTAATTATTTTTATGAAAAATAATTAATAGTAATTGTTTAAATAATTGCTATATATTTACGTAATAAAAATATATTGCCAACTTGTATTTCATACACAGTTATGCATTAAAAATATGTTTATAATCTGAACTTTTTAAAACTTTGAATTGAGTTTATTTTGAAAATTTTGTTGATATTTAATTTTTAGACTTTTACCAGTTCCTGTAGCCTTGTAGTATAATAGTATAAGGCACTGCTAGAGAAATGTTTAAAATACTTTTATCCTTATCCGTATCAATTTTAATTCTTTATGGACTAAGTAAATTACAAATAATACTAAATTTTCATCATGTTTGATAAGTATTTAATAATATTTTATTAAAAAAATCAGGTATTGAAGTATCTGGCGATGATCCTAATCAATGGCCATATGTCGAACAAACATTTGTAGCTGGTGAAATTCAATCGCCGATTAATATATTATCGAATTATTCTTATAACGCCAGTTTATCAAGTTTGTTATACTATCGATATTGGCGCGAAGAGAGCGTTGAAATTAAAATAAGAAACAACGGACGTGCACGTAAATCAGTTTCATATTTTTTTACGAAAATCATGTGTAAAAATAAATTTTAAACTAATGAAATGATTGCTTATTTTTTTCAGTTCATGTTCATAGTTTACGTGATGAAACGAGTAGTATTACAGCGCATATTACTGGTGGACCATTATTTAAAAAAAAATATACATTTTCTCACATTCATATATATTGGGGTGCCGAAAATGAAGTAGGAAGTGAACACCAAATCGATTCTCAGGGGTAAATTGTATTTGATAGTCATTTTATAGTACTTAATTTGTTCGAAGTGAGTTAAAATTATATTTTATTTTATGCTAATTTCGATACATTTAATATATACATGATGAGAGATATGGTAATGAACCAAAATCAGTTAATAAATAACACGTTGGCTGTAGAATAAGTATACTTTAAGATTGTCAAATATGTTCAATACTTATCTCTATTAAAACATTTTATATACAAAATTAGTGCTTGGATAATATATTTAATAAGTATTCACATTATTTATTATAAGTAAGTTACAATTTATTGATGTTATAATAATATATTATTTATATCAATTTACACAAAAAGTTGATTAATTTATTGATTAACTGAAGTTGAATTAACCAATCATATGTGGTTAAATAATCAATGTTTAAGGAACAATTAGCTCAATATTGATTTACTAAATGTTAAATGATAACTAATAAGCTTATGTGACTTGACATATATTATTAGTATCTAAATCTGCCTACAAATAATGATAGTATTCATTATTTTATTAAATTTTAATTTTAGTAAAAATAATCACTTTATTGTTCATTTTTAGTTATCCAATAGAAGTTCAAATGATACATTATAAAAATGAATATGGTCATTACGGAAATGCTATAATGTATACTGATGGTATTTGCATTATTTCATATTTTGGAAACGTATGTAAAAAAATTGGAGAAAGTAGGTACTACTGTACTAGATATGAATACGGACGTTTTGGCGTTGGGTCTATTTGGCGTTAGCCGTTTTATCGTAACCTGAAGTTGTTTTGGCACCATCGCCGCTCACTAGATTAATACGTTTATAAAATAAATAGTTTTTTTTTTATCATATCATAGTATTTTTTAAATTTTATTTGAAAATAAATATTATTAGAATATGATATCTAAGACGATAAAATATAAAAAATATAAAATAAAAGCAAATCGTGCGGTTAATCTATTATTTTAATGTCATTAATATTTATTATATACAATTTACAAATGTGCGCTACTTATACAAATAATAAAAATAATAAAAACAATATAATAATGAATAAAAGTACCTTAATATTTTAAATGTACTTATCATAATTTTTTTATTTTTGTTTCAAATTAACTGTAATATTGTATATGCTGCTAGACAAATATTATGATACTACACAAAAATAAATTATTTATTGTAAAAATGTATAAATTGGATGGGCGGCTACGCCACCAATACGTCCGTGTCTGAGCTGCATACAGCTTAAAACTAATTTAACAATTAAACGATAAGAATAATTTTTGAGAGAAGATTGGTAACGACGATATAAGTTTCTCATAAAATATGCATGTGATCGGTGCCGGCTCTAGGTATTGCGGGGCCCTGGACAAGGTGTTAGCCATTAAGTACCTCAGAGTACCCCATTCTAATATTATACGTGTGTGATGTGTAATATAGAATAATACATTTATAGACTTATAATTTGTTAATTTAAATTGTAATTATGTAAATTGTCAATGTGTTTCATGGTATTAAGATGATAATTAAAAATCGCGGGGTCCTGGACATTTGTCCCATTTGTCCTCCCCTAGCGCCGGCACTGCATGTGATCATTGGAATGCAGAACATAGTTATATAGTAAAGAGAATTAGTAATAAGACGGCGAGTATTTTATTGAAAAGTTTGAATATTTGCGGAACCCGTACGGCCATAAATCTATAATGAATTAAAAATAAGTTTAGAAATATTTAATATAATAATATTATTTTGAGTTTTGATTTATACAATAAATTGTGATGTGGGTAAAAGCGTTTTCTATTGTTAAGCAAAAATATTATTTTTTTCGTGTAAATGTTAAGTTCAAATGTGCCGTTTGTCAAAAGCAATGGCTAAATATTTGGTTGAAGTAAACATTGTATTTGTATTTCATCAAAAGTTATATTTAAGCAGAATCTTTGCCTTAAGGAAAAGGTTACGTGTAATTATTTATTCTCATTAACTTTTAAGCGCCATTTAAAATAATAAACGGTTTGTTCGTTTAAATGTTTAGAAGATTGGTGAGGTTTTTGGCAGCAATAATTAGATCAACGTGGTAGGCCAATGTTGCCTTGTCATCTACATAATCTGCGACGAGGGTATTATTAAGAGTTTGTTGGTCTAAGTAATAGATGGTATGAAGAAGAAAAGTAATTGAGATACATATTGGAAATAGAGATAAAAGAGTTTGTTCAATTAATTGGTCTTCTTCGGGGTCATTATAAAGGCGTGAGACTTATTAATTTGTATTGATTGTTCTTTGCATGTCCAAATTTCGTTCTTGTTTTTTGAAGGGTAGAAAGGTGATTTATAGTTTAAGTATTTGTAAGTTGTTTTACAAGGTGAACCATCATTTGTTGTTAGTGAGACTATATGAATCGTAGTAGTTGGCTTTAAATTTAGCAAGTACCTATTTTTTTTTAATTGTTGGTTGCGTACTATAATGATTGATAATTATTTATAAATACCAAAATTTATTGTAAACAATGGTATCATGTATAGAGAGTATTAAAATAATTTTGTCTTAGGTGCGATAAGTAATATTGTAATTTATTTGTTAGCAGTTACAAGTCTACAAGTAGAATGAGTATCAAAATATTTTAGTGTAAATAAATAAGTGACGTGCGATAGTGAGAATAGACTTCTCAGACCAATCTATTTATGTAATTTAAGTTTATAAAAATATAATAAGACATTTTTTATGAATTATACAGTTTTACTCTAATCTAAATATATTTATTATTGCACGAAATATTAATTCGGTCCATATGGAACAATTAAACATTCTTTTATGTTGTAATATATCTCACAATTTCTTTTTAAGTAAAATAATTCGTTTTTATAGTGACGTTTGAATTATAATGGTTTAGTTATGATTTTATGAGGGGAAATGGGATCACCTCCAGCTTAGTTTTTGTTGTTGTTTTACATTGTAAATTAATGATGGAGAGATCTGAGAAGCCCCCATATTTTAAATTCAAACAACCAGGATCCCCTAGGCCGAATTAAAAACACTATTACATTGTTTTGAATTAGACTTTTATTTGAGAATGTAATATAATTAAAAATTCTTACGTTTATCATCATATTTAATATTTATAGATATCAGATCAAGACAATCCAAAAATGAATAATTTTCTCACAGCTGTGCAATCCGTTCAAATTCCCGGATATAGTTTTATTTCAACATTTGATGTTCACTTTCATTGGTTGATGGATGTAGCTCAAGACTATTGCTACTATGCTTACCCGGGATCAATAACTTCATATCCATTTACTCAATGTGCCACGTGGATTATTTATGAGAATACATTCGATATTAGCCAAAAACAAGTAAGTTAATTATTTAAATTCTATACAGATTCTTTAGTAAATATATTGTATAATATAGTTAGCATAATTATTTTTATTTAATATTTATATAGTTGGCAGTTTTTCGAACATTAATTGGAACCGATGGAAATTATTTAACAAGTATAAACGCTAGAATGATGCAACCATTTAATAATCGACCACTTTGTTATGTTTAATTTAAATTCATTAATATGTACCTTTGCAAAAGTATATTATGATCGAGATAAGATGATTAAATAAATTCAATAAACTATAACATGTTAATTTATTTACTTGTATGGTATATTGGAATTTATGTATGCATATTATATATTTATAATTATATAAAAATACCGGCAGACGAGAAATTGATGTAAAATATTTATTATACCTTATTTATGATATATTATATTATTAATCAAAACAATTATTTTTGTACTTTTTAGATTTTGTACGAACCGATAATGCCAATATGGTTTACTAGTTACTATGTATTTTTTTTTAATTATCTTTTCTGTGAACTATTTTTTAAAGTAAATTACTCTTAAAAAAAGTTTTATGTGCCATATTAAAAGATTTAAATCGAAGTCCAAATATGGTTTTGAAGATGTCATTTTTTGATTTTCTAGGCAGTTCCTCTCTATTTGTCCCCTATAAGAAGAAAATTACAAATAAAAACTGGAAATGGTTATTATTAAAGATTCTATGTCAAGGAATGTATGTAATATGTATAAATATGGGGAATCGGACATTTCGGCACGGCTGTTTCGGCTTGAAAATATATCGGCGCTGGAAATTTCGGCGAGGCGTTTTTTTTTTTAAATTAACTATTACTATTATGAAAAATAATCGTAATAAAATAGTCAATAGTGCAATCCCACCAAATATAGATGTTATCATGTAACGTAAAAACCGATTATATAGGTAAGATAAAGGTGCGTAGGTTATTAACACACATACATTTTAAAAATACAAAATAAATAATATTATATTATTATTTGAATATTACAATAAATTTTAAAAATATAAATTAAATAATATTATAATAATATTAGGTGTATCATAATTTGAATATTACAATACATTTTAAAAATACAAAATAAATAATATAACAATAAAGTCTTATATGTTTAATAATGCATGATTATATGGTTAAAATATATATATATTATGATACCTAATGATTTTATAATTATTTTTAAAAAATGAATTAATAATACTTTAAAAATGTTACGGTTAGTTTGACCTATATAATTATCTTCTAAAGATTATCTGAAGATAAAGATTCTGGATTACACCGATTGGATTGCTTTATATTTAATACACTATACACGTATACATATTCATCACTTTATCTTAACTGCTGTGGGTTAATAACCTATACCTTTATCTTACCTATATAGATATATAGTCGGTTTTTACGTTACACAATAACAACCATATTTGGTAGGATTGCACTATTGACAATTTTATTACGATTATTTTTCATAATAGTAATAGTTAATTTAAAAAAAAAAAAACGTCGCGCCGAAACACCCGTGCCGAAATGTCCTAGACCCATTATGATAAAGTCCTATTATTATTATAATGAAAATATGATATTGATTATTGTTCATTAGTCATTATTATTCAATATAATGTCGCATCTCAAACGAACATGATAATTTTTGACGGAAATTATCTTGCTAAAAATTTACATTCAATGGTATTATCAAAATATTATGCATGGACATAATAAGAGTAGAATAAAATTAGAGCAATGAGTAGGTATATAAACAACACAAACACAATGTACGTATACTCTATTGTTAATAGTAGTACTTATGCGTTATGCAGGTTATGCTACACTTATATCATTGTAATTACCATCTTTTAAATACATATCTAGAGTTATATGTATGTAACATGTAAGTGAATTGCACCTAATTATTATATTTACTACTTTCAACTATGGGCTAGTATAGATATCAAAGTGTATTACCACCCGATACAACAACAATAAAAGGTACCTATTCTAACGTGTTTTTAATTGTGATAAATGATAGTAAACAGACTATTAATTAATAATGAGTAAACAACACTGTAATAGCCTATAAGCTAAAAGCGTAGGTGTATCTTTTATAGGCGTTTAAATCGAACAAACGTTTTCGTAAATTGTCATTATAGTTCGCAAATTACGAATTTACACAGTTGTGGCACCTCACAAGTAAAACAACAAATGAAAATATCCAACTAAGTACTAACTATATGTAATCGAATTTTTTTTTATTACTCACGGATTATAGATGTAACACTACATTTTATTATACAGCCAGAGCCCAAAGTGCATCAGCTGATGTTGTGGTCTGTACAACTAGGAGATATATGTATCTAATAATGCATTATTCAAATTATATAGTAGCATTTTTTTTATTGTTTTCTTAGTAATCTCTTGAAAGATATTCTCAAAATGTAACCAATGTTGTTCAAATTGTATTTTAAATGAGTGAGTGTAAGATATATCACGAGACAATTAAGTAAAAAACAAATATAGGTATGTACAACGTATCAAGTATAGTGTTTTATCCTACAACCTGCAGTAGCATAGTGCCAGACATATCCAGGGAGCCTATACTTTACTCAATAATTAAATTTGTAGTTTCTGTGATCTTTGAGTGATGACCATATTAACTGTATTGTTTTTACAATGATGTGTGTTAATTTTAATTTGTTTTTCTTTTATATATCTAAAGACACTTTTTATAGAAGGAATAATCTTATATCTTATACTTAAAATTTCAATATATTTTTTGGTAGTAAAGTGGATCTAGTAAGTACTTTGGCGGGTAAAAAATTAAAAATGCACAATATTTTTCTTAAAAACGAGAAATTTTAAGTAAAAAAGTTTTTGACAAAATTAATTTTATTATGAGTAATTCAAAAACAAGTAACAAATGATATTTCATTTTAAGTGTCGATTAAAGGATTTATGATATATTATGTCAAAAATATTTAAAATGTAATACTTACAAGGATTCATATAAGTATTACTAAAAATATTTTTAAAAAAATTATCATTGTTTCAAACAACTGTTTTTAGGTATAGTTTATATGTTAACGAAATTGGATAGGTACTAAAAAGATTGATGATTTTTAGTTATTCAAAAATATTGTTTGTAGGAAGACTTAAGACATTTATCCTGTATTATTATACTTATAGTGAAATTTTAAAAATATTCAGATACATTTTAAGTAAATAAATAATATGAATATAAATTATAAAATTAGGTACTATAGAAATTATTATTAATTTATAATATATAATAAATGCCATTTTTCGGAAAAGTTAATTCAATTCAGGTAATTACCGTATTACTAATAGTAAAATAAATTATGATAATAGAAATATAAATATATAATAAAATTTACTTAGTAAATAGTAATATTTAAATACTAATATAATATGGATGTCGGATTGCTCGGAATTGTTTTTCGTGTGTAATGATTTACCATTGAATTCAAATTGAACACTCCATACCACCATAATACCAATCAGTTTTTAAATAATCCTCAAAAACAAAAATATTTACACAATTAAAAAAAAAAAAAAAAAATACAATTAAGTATTTAACTATCATTGGCTTTTTATTACTTATCCACTTGCAAAAAAAAAAACAAATATTGCACCATAATGTATTATTATGTGCATACGTCATGCTCGTGTTATGCGGAAATAAATTCATGTTGGGGTACGGAGAAAACATTAAATAATATTAGACGATTGTAGCTATAGCCCAGCCATACTCAACCTTTTTTTTATTTGGGCCACATAAAATATTTTAAAATATTACGCGGGCCGCAAGTCGAGAAATGAATGGAACGGTAATTAAAAAAAATAAAAGTAAAAATAAATTTATATATTGTGTATATTGTGTTTATTTTATAACATTTGAAATTGTATTATAAAAAAAAATAAATTAAATATTCATTCTAAATTAGTGTGAATTTTGATATTGAGATAGTTATCTTTAAATCCATAATCATCCTTATTGCAAGTGCGTGCGACACACTTTGATTGTTTTGTTATATTTTATATTTATAATAATATTAGTTTTGAAATTTATATTTTTGTATCAATTCAGTGAGTTCGGTTCGGGCCACATATAAATCGTTGGAGGGCCGCATGCGGCCCGCGGGCCATAGGTTGAGTATCGCTGCTATAGCCGGACGTGCCGTGTGCAGACTGCAGAGACGCGGGGGGGCAAGTTCAAAGTTGTACACTGCGCAATCTCTAATCTCAGACGATTTGACCACCAATCCGTAGACCGTGGACCGTGATAAGGTGATGTCCTCGGCGGGTCGGTGCAATTAAAATCAGCTGTACGTACGGTAAAACATATTATTTATAATTTTCAGCGTATGTCAGTGTGCCACATAACCAATCGACCAATGCCGTCTCGCGAATCGCGATATTGCTTTACGTAACGCTATAATAATCATAATAATTACTTTGTGCACTAATCGCACTCTATATTAACTAACAGTCGTCGGCGGTCAAACTTGCCGCCGAAGGGCATACATGATAAATCATGAATGACACATAAATGCATGTTATTATCATTCTGTTGCCACACCGCACGTCGGTGCGGTATCAACTATCAACCCGATTATTCAAATTGTGGGCATATCGATTGTTTTTTTTTTTTTTTTTGACGATCGAGACTGGCACAGGCGCACTGCTGCTCGTCGGAATGAAAAGTGGCAAAACTTTCACATTTTTAACTAGTACCGACTTGTCGTCGAAAACCAATATAATATACGATCAGTTCAGTCCTCGCCGTGATCTACTTTTCTAGTTTTGTTGATTTACCGGCTGGCGGCTACCTATCGTAAACGTTCGATAGTGTTTTGAGAAATATATTTAAGGTATGCGATAGTTCATACTATCGATATTTATCGGTTAATCGACTAACACGGCCATCGCCACCTTCATCAAAATATCAATGTATCACAAATTCTTAAAATCTTAATACGTTAACACTATTCAGTCGCCATTCGCCGGTCATTGTCGGGTTATAAGTGTACACAATACACATTATATCGTAAACTGTCAATTTTTTTTTTAAAATTTTTTTTTTTAGTCTCATCCGTGTCGTCCGTCCGTCGTGTTATTCGCTTGTATTTTTTTTTTTTATTTACACTTAAATTTTAATCATGTAACAATTTCTCGGCTGATTAAATATAATATAATATTATAATGTTATTTACGTTCAACGGAATCTCTATCGATCATATTATTATTACGAAGACGTACAGTTATGTACACAATACATGCTACGATTTTCTGGCCATTTCTACATTGTACAATTATTGAACTCGAAGGTAGAACAACTAAAACACTATAAACTACGATAATCATTATTTAATTGTCAAGAAAGTGTTGGTTGGGGAAGGGGATCTGGGAATATCAATAATAAATAATAACGCCATATGCTAGCACCTAAAACCGGTGAACATCGCACGTGTACCTACAATCTAGTATCTACATTCTAGTCATTTGTAATTCTTTGATCGTGATTATAAAGTTATAACCGCCAACCATATTATTAAAATAAAAGATAACAAGTGCTTAAAATTTCTTTATTTTTTTAAGTCATGGATATGACGTTCTATGGCAATACTCGAGTGATAACAGGCCTATCTATATTATAATGAATAATGATAAGTAATATTTTTAATTTTTAATACTTTTTTCAACACCCTCGGTTTTTGGATTTTAGCGCTAACATGTAATGTCATTTCAACGATTCCAGTATCGTGTTATATGGTTTAGTAATGGATAAAATAACTCACAATTCATAGCCCAATTTAATACAATCATCATTGATATTTTTATAAAAGGTATGCTAGTATACATCATCGATACGATTTCTCAATAATTACTCAAATGATATACATAATTAAATACTTTTCATTTCCACTTAAAAAATTATTGTTTAATCGTTAGCTAAGTAAATTATTACGTCACGTATGATTAAACATTTTTAAGTTATTCTTTTATTAATTATTTAAATTAATAAACAAAATAAGCTTCACCTATAATTAATTTTGTTTACAAATTTTTAAATATTGATAAAATGTATTCGTTTAATTATTTACGTTATTTTATTAAAACTGTATCATACACGAACGTAATTTAAAATTGTATTTTAAAGGTGCGCCTTGACATTATTTTGTGTAGACTTCACAACTTTCGTTCTGAAAGGTGATACCACATTTTGGGAACCCGTTATAATCAATCGCCGCAACTGCATTACTAACTTCAAGTTCATGGCACATAACACCATCCTCGGGGCAAAAATATTCGAGCGACTTCACTTTCACTAAACCAAGTTTTACAAGTAGTTCGGCAGTTCGCCTATTCAGAAATAAATATAATTATTTATTAGTTCATAATTAATTAATTTATTATGAGTTTTGATGAATATGAGACCATACCATCATCTAATGTGACTGATCACATGATGGCTGGTGCCATTGCAGGAATTATGGAACATTGTGTTATGTATCCTTTGGATTCTGTAAAGGTGAGTGTATGTTAGTCATGTGTATATTCATATATTTTAGAAAGTATAGAATTTTATGGAATAAAATATTAATAAAATTTGTATAAACATGTACTGTGTATCTATCGATAATCGCATTATCACAAGATATGTTAAGAAATTAATACTTATAGTCTAGTAATCAGGGTACTTAAAAAAAAAAATTAAATTTATAAAATCTTACCATGTATAAAATACACATGGTTGGTCCATTAGCTCTAGTCTTAGACTAGATTGAATATTCTTGCTTAGACTTAATCTTTTATACAGATTTATTTTTGTTCGATAAATCTTGATTATTTTTATTATATTTTTATAATTTTTATTTTTGTTAATATATGGTATACCTAGTATATTTTCTAGTATATTTTAATTTTCATTAAAATGTGAAATGAATGTAGGCGATGATGTAAAGTTTCATTATACTTATTATAATTATTAGTAGTTGGTTATAAAATTAGTTTAAAATGCAGTTTTAATTTTCAGATTTTCTTCATTAAAATTTGGATATAAATCAATCTCAAGCTTTATCTAGAACTCATGTTTAATTTATCTTTTGTATTATTAGGTAGCTAGGTAGATATTGAACTTTAAATTCCGTTTGGGTAATTTATGTTAATGAATCATAATTCTTATACCAATTGACTTATGAATCTTTCTTTTTTAATGTCATGGTAATTAATGTACAAAATGATTAATTGACTGATTTTACCTACAAAGTTCATTATTCTTTTTTATTGAACTTAAATTAATTTTTTTTCTTTTTTTTAGACTCGGCTGCAGGCATTCATGCCATCTGGAAATGTAGGAAATCGAGGAATTGGAACTGTTCTTTTTAATATGATAAAGCATGAAGGATATTTAAGACCAATGCGTGGGATGGGAACAGTAATTATAGGTGCTGGTCCTGCCCATGCTCTCTATTTTGCATCTTATGAACATTTGAAGCAAAAAATTTCTCATCAAACACCTTTAAATATGACAGTTTCCTCAGGTGTAGCTGGATGTGTTTCAACTATTATACATGATGCAATTATGACTCCAACAGATGGTAAAAGTAGCATTACATTTTTGTTTAATTATATTTTTAAACATTTGTTTTCTTTTATAGTTGTTAAACAACGTTTGCAAATGTCAAACTCACCATACAATGGTATTTTAAATTGTGTGAGTTCTATTTGGCGAACTGAAGGATTAGGAGCATTTTATCGTTCGTATATGGTACAATTGTTCATGAATGCACCATTTCAAATTGTTCATTTCATGACATATGAGTATTGTCAACATTTTTTGAATCCAGATAGGATATACAATCCTTTATATCATATGATATCAGGCGGTGTCGCTGGTGGGCTTGCAGCTGCTATAACAACACCATTAGATGTATGCAAGACTTTGTTAAATACTCAAACCACAAATGTAAGTAAAAAAATTAATTTTTTAGAATAATTTTCATAATTCTTTATTCTAGTATTATATCCGCTAATGTGTTATGTTACTAGGTCAGTAAAATTTAACCTATGTTAATATAAGTCATCAATCGTTATATTACAATATCCACTAGTAATTTTATTCTAATATAGATCTAATAAAGTTAATATTTAGGAAAATAAATCATTTTTTCATATTTTTACTATGAATATTGAAACATGTACAAATCAGTATATAAGCTACAGATTTGATTTAATTATGAAAAGTTAAATTTTTGTCAAATAGTATCTAAATAATTTTAATGGAATAAATTAATTTTGTTCTTATACATTCTAACTGAATGCAATATAATATGTCAAGTATTGAACTATTTAATGTTGTCATTTCATGTCTACAAGGTTAGATTTCTATTGTTGATAGTAAATATTTTATTATTGATTTATTTAGACCAATTGTTATAGTTAAATTTATATGATTGTGGTTATATAAGTGATATTATAAATTAATTTAATATCTTATAGACAAAAATAATTTGATAAATACAATAATATTTATTTTAAAAGTAAAAATACAATTTTTTTATCAGATAATTAAATTATTTTAACTTTATGTTTATTTACATATTACAATATAAAATAATATTCATAAATAATACTTTGAAATATAAGCTGTATTAAAAAAAAATTTAGTATATTTTTAATTTCATACATAAGTAATATGGAAATTTAATATTTAAAAATACAATTTAGAATTATTTATAATGATATAAATTGTAGAAATTAATTTTAAATGAGTTATTTTTGAAATATGGTTTTTAATAAATTTGAAAAATTTTATATTAAACTCATAAAAATATACTAAATAAGATTAAAAAAAAAAATTATTATTATCGTATGTAGTTCATTGTTTTTTAATTATACAATTTTTAAAGGTAATAATAGGTATTCAGCTTGAAATTAAAATTGAAATGTTGGGAAATTAAATAGTAATTTGTAATATTTTTTTATATTAGTTGATAATATTTTATTCCAATGATAAAATCTGTCTTATTGGTCAAAAATGCTTTTTTTTATACTATTTTATTCTCTAACCAACATGAGGGCAGTAAAAAATTTACACTTGCATATTTTTATTATTGATGTACATATTTAGGTATAAGATAATACTTAAAAGTAGTTGTGTGTAATGTTTTTGAGCATTTTTTTTAGAAGGTTGTAAAAAGCTGTAAAACAACTGAAGAAATGGTGTTTATAATTTTGTTATAAAATAATGAACAATTTTTGGTAAACTAGTGGCAGCATTGTTTTTAAAATTAAATTATTTATTAGTTGCTTTCATATTCTATTAAACAATTAGTTCTCAGTAACTAATCAGTATTTTTTAATTTATTTTTATCTTTTTTTTTGGTTTAAAGGTATGAGTAATTTTATTAAACTTTAATGTTAAATTTATGTTTTTATTGTTATTTTAATTCTAAACATTTTATTTGTTTGAAAAAACGGAAGACATACATACTGCTTCTTGTTATTGTGTTGGAATCATTACTACATGAAATTAGATCATGGCCAGATTTAACACCTGTTACATTAGATACGTTGTACTTAGTAGGGAATAGTTTTGAAATTGTTATCTACACATTATTTAAATTATTTTCCTGTTTCCATTAGTCAAATTCTGAAGTGTAGGCATATGCTTAGTTAGTTTTATTACTTAGGTAAAAACATAGTAGGTAAAATTAATTAAAATTAGAAATAAGATTTGAATTAAGAATTATTGAATTTGAAACTAAATACTTGCATACTTTTATTTTAATATTTGTATGACAAATTATTTTGATTGCATAAAACATTTTTTTTTTTTTTTTTAAATAAGACATTTATTAATTTAAATATAAAGAGCCATAGTTTTAATAGATAATTAAAAAATATACTAAAAAACATATTTAAAACAATGATTGTTCTAGAATATATTTTAAAGCTTATGTCAATATCTAATATTATATGTTTATCTAATAATAATAAAATTATAGAAATAAAATTTTTATTTTTATTGAAGTATGAATAAATAACATGAAGCATGTTATGTATCCATAATAGGTAAATACGTTTTTAAACAAAAGTATTCTATGACATTAACTTTTAAACTTATCATGTAATAAATAACTAAGTATGAACATTCAATAGATTCAATGGCGGATAGCCAATTTAAATGGTAAATTTGCCCATTATAAATGTTCTATATAATAGTGTACCTATATATGATGTACTATTTTTAAAGTACTATATTATAATTTACAATTTTTATGAAAGTAATTTAATCATTATACTTTCATGAAAGGATCTTATTTCATAGGTAACTAGATAGACATTCTGTTTTTATAATACTTATTTGTCAATAATTTCCTTTTATATAAATCATATAATAACCTTATTTTTCTGATTGAATTTTATTTCAAGAATAACCTCGATAACTAATAAATCAGTATTTTTAAAAATACATTCTGAATATTATAATCTAAATTTAAAGATAGCTGAAAAAGCTAATTTTTTTCTTGGTTTTCCATTTATAATTTTTAATTAAGTAATAACAAAATTTTACTCATGTACTGGTAGTGCAGGATTCAATTTTTAAAATTAAAATAAACAACCTTATTGTAAATTTTGCTTAAGAGGACCCTACACTCGTATGTGTTGTCTCTGTCTTACAAATGTAAATCAGCAAAAATTATTTTGCACGGGAAAGAATCGAGAAGGATTTAGCAATAACTAAGAAACAAAATTTTCACCACATAAAAAGAGGAACTTTGGCTGTGAATACTGTTTTTATTTTTTTAGATATCTTTCTAAAAAAAAAGTTATTCAAGTTAAAAAATAGTGGATTTTGAAACAATAAGACATTTTTTCATATAAGTGATATTTAAATAAATAAAAATGATATTTCACAGATAATATTCTTAACTGTATTATATATAAATTTGGTGTCTTAACTATTACTACAGCTGGAGTGGTTCTATCCTACGTTAAACAGCTTTTGTTATGTTTTATATGTGTAAGACGGAAACAACACATGTGGCTGTAGTGTCCTCTTAATGTTAAGACACTAGTAGCTATCTAAGTCAAGTAAAATAATGTACATCTTTTAGTTTTTTTATTAATAGAAATATATTTTGTCTATAATTTTATATGTAAAATTGATATTACAAGTCTTGTAGTAGACATTATTATTTCCATTTTTTTTAATAATCAGAATTAATAATAAATATGATTTTGATTGACAACAGATTTTAAATTAATTTGAACTTTTCAAATTTTATTATTAATTTATAATTTAATTAAAATATTATATTTATGTTTCAGTTATCAATTTTTAAAATTTAATTCGCTTGTATCTAATTGTAATTATTTAAAAAGTAAGAAATTGTATTTAAATTTCTTTTGAATCACTAAATATATATTATGCCAATTATGTAATCTAAAACTATTTCCTCAGCACACATTTTCCTATTTTTTATTTCAATATTTTTATGATTATGGCGTATGTGACTAAGTTCAGCTACACCATTCAAAATATATCATGAGTATCCACTTGAATTTATGAATGATATATTACTTTATTTTAGTTGTTATAAGTGTAAAAGTGTTACAATATTTGGTTGTTGAAACACTTTTGTTGTTATTATATGCCTATTATTGAATATGTTTCTTTATGATCTATTTTTAAGTCCATTCTGTTGAAGTATTAATATTTACTTATTGGCTATTAGAATGTTAATGCAGTTAGGTATGTTAGTAACTGGGTTAAAAAGTCACTTATATAATAATCATAACAAATGGTAGATAATCTCATATTAAAGTTACACAATATTTAAATTATAAAATATTATAAAAAACTTTTTTTATAGCTATATTAACTTTATTATTTTAATCCAAATTATATTTTAAAATTAAAAATATCATGAATAATGTGATGTTGAAAATATAAATTATTTTTATTCAAAGTAGTTATGAAAAAATTTCACTATTCAAAGAAGAATTACAAGTTCATAGGTTATTTCATTATTATTTTTAGTATATTCACGAATATTAATTATTTACTATTATAAATGTGGACTATATAATTTTACAAAGAAATATGCTACTAGAAAAATTAATTATCCATTTCATGGGTGTCTAATTTTATTGTACTAATTAGTTGCTAATTAGTTCATTATATCTTACAATTATAATTATTGTGATTATATGTTGTACATTATTTAATTATTGTATAATTCTATTTTGTCTTTATTACTAGTTTATACTATATTGTTTTCATTCACAATTCTTTATTTTATTATGAATTAGACATTAGTTTATTATAACGGTCTATGCATTTAGTGGATAGCATTATTATGATTTAAATGTCAAATTTTAAGGTTAGGTAAATAAATCATTACAAGTTGTCTTAAAATTTAATAGCTATATCATATTTAAAATAATCATTTAAATATAAAACGACATTTAAAATGTAAATATTTAAATTCATAATGTAAAAATTGTTTTATATTTTCTAGGTGAGAGTTGAAGGTTTATTCCGTGCAGTCACAACTGTATATACCTTAGGTGGCCCTGGAGGATTTTTTAGAGGTATGGTTGCTCGTGTCTTGTACCAAATGCCGTCAACAGCTATATCCTGGACTACTTATGAATTTTTCAAATTTGTACTAATGAAGAAATCAAACATTTCTGATGATCGACCTCCTCCTCCTCCTCCTCCAATAAATTCAGCATTGATTAATGAAAAAATTACAAAAACAACTAGTGTTCGATGTGATTTGCCTGTAGCCTCAAGATCACGTATATATAGTCATTATACAGTTAGAGATGATGGGTCTAAAGGTCAGCAATTTTAGGTTAGTATTGAGTTACCTGGTCTAAACTAGTATATTGTGGGCAGACATTAGTTTATTATGTATACAAATTGTTTTTAAATTAGGCTTGTTATTAATTGCATAGTGTTGCGTATCCAAGTTAAAATTTTAGATTCAGGTGTTCAGTATTAAATTATATAATGTTTAAAGAAAAAATATATAGAAATTATAAAAGCACAAAGCAGTTAATAATAATCATATTTTTAAAAACTATGCGGGTTTATGGCAAATGTATTAACATTTAAGAAGAATTTATATTATAACTACAGATATTATATTTCTTAAAATTCAAAATGATAACTATATTCTTTCTCACTTTATATTTTAAATATTGATGACTTGATTAGTGAGCAAAATTATATTATTATTGTTATTTGTATACCTTTAAATTTTTTTCTGTCCCAAACTCAATTCCTATAATTAATTTAAAAAACACCATATGTATATATATATATATATATATATATATATATATATGCATATATTCTCTTATAAAATAATAACCAAATAGATATATTGTATATATTTATGTTATTTTATTAGTGTATAATATGTAACATGTATAAATGTATATAATAATATCTATGTACAATATATTTATTTGGTTCAAATGTAAAAATAAATACCTATTGACCCTTATTTTCTAATTCTTATAACACTGTCAAAATAGTTAAAATAGTGTTTCTGTAGAATAGATATATACCTAGTAACTTATATGTATAAACATCTTATATTTTGGGCAATTGGACAAAAAGCACAAGCATAAAAGTTGTCAGCAGAGACATTTTATAAATTTTGATAGATACATTTATTTGAAACATAATATTTCTGTCTAGATAATTTAGTCATGAATATTTTTAAGTTATAAAATATTAAAATGTATATAATTTACACAACAATTATGGTCTTTTTTTAGTTATGAATTTAAGGAAGTTATTTCAATTACAAGTTGTGCATTTTGCTGTTTTGATTTTAATGTATTAGTAAGAAGTGTTTCTATTCAAAAGATCACTACTAACTTCTTGTAATTGTGGTTTTGATAGTCCCAAATCCTAAGACGATTTTTGTGTAGTCTTTTATTATGTTAATTTAGTTGAATGTAATACTAACTACTTTCTAAGGTATGATTTAAATAGTTATTAGTTGTTTTACAGTGTTTATAACAATATTATAGGATCTTGTGTTTTACTATCCAAGAATATGAGTTATTACTGATTAAAATACTTCACTTTACAATACAAGACATACCCATCTTAAAATTTATAGACTTGTAATTTAACAAGTCTATTTATGTTTTTTAAATATAAAAACAAGTTAGGTGTATTAAAAATGTTAAAATGTCTTTTTGTCTGTGATATGTTCATTTATTTTTATTATTATTATTATTATTATTACTATTATTATTACTTTTTGTTATGATATGTTTTTGTTATTATAACGATGTTCACTTTGGAGGAAAGTAATATCATTATGTTAACGTTTGATATAAATTTGAAATAATTTTATTTTTATAAAAAAATTAAGAATGATAAAATGCAATGTGTATGGTTACAATAACAAATAATATTATAAATAATAGACACTTAAAATGTAAATGCAAGTTAATGAAATTAAATTGTTACAATGATTAAGTTTATTCAATATTTTATGTACATCACAAGGTTTTTTTTACTACCAAGTGATTACTATTTATTTTATATATGTACAGTACCTACTAATTACTATATGTAATATTCATAGACATAGTTACAGCTAAATAGTAAATATTTAAGAAAATCAATATTTTTTCTTGTAAATTTAGTATATGCTTCACAAAAATGACATTACTGTTAACCATTATATTATATCATCATGTAAACAAATTGTTGCTCGTTTTAAGCGAATGTTGTAAAAAAAAAAAGAAATTAAAACATACAGACAATAAAAACACCATTATAAATATTTTTGTTATATTATATTGTTGATAATTAAATCCCTCTTAAATCATAAACTGGTAAATATAGATAGGTATAAGTTTTTTATTGACTGTACCTAGTATACCTATCTGAATATATAATCTTATTTAAGAATAAATATTACACTTCAATGATTAATTTCATAATTATGTGTACCTATTATTATCCCATTTGTTCTAAATGTTTATTTTCTCTATTGTTTTGTCCACCAGTTAATATTTTTACAGCATCTTGGTACAGTTGCCAGTACATATTTTTGAAGTATGCATTATTTGTATTTTTGATGATAGTTTGAAATTCAACTAGTATTATGTTACTTTTTTTTCCTAATGAGTAGTATAAAAATACTCGAATTCTTAAATAACTAAGGGTTCCTCCTACCAATGTTTCAATTTTGATATATAATTTGGCGGTAAATAAAAAAAATGGTTGAATAGTTCTATTAAAATTTATAATTGATTCATAGTATTATTTTTTTTTATAGGTACGTATTTGAAGAAATAAAATTTGGCTATTGTAGAATTGAGGTATCTATATCTACTTTGTTTAGTGATAATAAATTATTATCAAAAAGTTTCAAACACGGTTTTCACAAAAAATTATTATTATTCTGTGTCCTCGAGGATTCCAAGTAGATGATTTATCTCAAATCTTATGTGAAAACCTCTTCGTAACTTCTCTCGTATAACATTAAATGTAAGTGTTTATTTTTCTGACTTCCAACTAATCTTTTATATAAGATATAATGTTTTTGATGTAGTTATATTATATCTGGAAATTAATTATTATTAAAAATATTAATATAAATTACTAAAAAAGTTTTTCGTTAATAATTTATTAACTATTATAGCTTTAAATTTCATCGAGCTGATTTTTTCCCTTAAATTTTTATGACCCATAAACATAGGTACGTCATTTATGCTGACTGAGAACTATTACTTTTATTCACGATTTTAGTGAGAACAAGTGATATATAGGTATTTATGATGTATTATTAGATGGATTTTAGCTGAACAAATTGAATTTTTTTATTTAACTACGTATTATTAAGCTGGCAATAATATTAATTGTTCTCTTATACTGTTATTATATTTTTATGAGCTGTATAGTATTTTGTTATTGTTGTTTTTGTGGTGTCCGAAAAATAGCCAATTAGATAATTTGAATCGTATATACATACTGGCAATTATATATTAAAAACCGTGTTTGATAAACGATTAAGTTGTTTATCATAATATTATTTATATTATACAGTTTTATAATTTTCGTATTAAAATTTATTTATATTAAATTTGATGTTTTGAATACATATAAACATTTGTGTTGCCTTAAATTTGTTTTTTTTTTAACAGATTAGTGTTACTGAACCATGTTCGAGGTCGAAGAACAAACAAATGCAATACAGTCAAATTATAGAATCATTTATATTAACATTTTGATCTCCTTCATTGAGCCTGTTATGGTTCATAGCTGAAGTAAACGTTTTCGACGTACGGCCATCTCTTTATTTCACTTTGAATAAAAGACACGATTCGTAAGTGAATTTAACTTCAAAATGAAAATCTCATGAGTCTCTATTATATTTTTTAGTTAACGCCCAACATTGAAACATTATTAAAAATGCTGGTAATATTTTTATCACGATAAAAATAAAGCTTTTTATCTATCGTATATCGCTGGTGCTAAAGTTCAAAAATTCTCAGTTGCATACATTATGAATATGTACATCGCTGCGATGAAATCTATATTATTATTTATTACTGAAGACAATTAATTTTATTGATTCATTACATTACGTTAAACGTTACCTATTATTGTACCTACTTATAGGTATACAGAGATCAGTTGCAGATTGACGATAGCGGGGAATACTATGCACTGTCCCAAGGGCATATACTTGGCAAAATAAATCTACAAATTATCCATCGATTATCAATGATTACATTTTATAAACATTACATTAGTTGTCTTGTTGCCTCGAGATAGGAAAAAAAGATTTCATCTATGATATTTATAATTGATAAATTTCAATAAAATATAATTTATTCAACATTCAGTGAATTTATTAATACCTTAATAGATTATGATTTCATATTATTGTGATGTTTAAGTAAAATATAATGTTCGTGTTGATAATCACTGGTATATTCAGGATCACCTACCTAGTACCTACATATATTCCTGGTGGGTGCTCGCTAATTGATTAACAACCCTAAAATGTCTTACACGTAATGTTTTGTCTGGAATTGCAAAAATCGGACAAATCCTTAGTCCTTATGCTTCTTATTTATTGAAATTTATATACTATATTGCCCGTTCGAATTTGGAAAAGACCTCGTGGTACGAGGCATCTATCTGTTGTTCGTTACCATTAACCAATAACTGCCATCGAGTCGTATAGCCATCCGTGATTTAGCCTTGTCAATCGGCGTGGGCTGCAGATCGATACGGATATTAATCGCACCCCAATTTTGTCCAGTTGTTATGTAGAGTTGGTATGTATATCACGATGTGTGGAGCGATTGGTGGTGTTGAACCGCTCGTCTTGAATCTTGATCTCATTGTCGTCAAGAAGGAATACATATAACTTTATTATAATAAACCTACATAGTTAGGTACCATATTATCTACCCACCTATATAAATAAGAGACATACTCCGGCAATTTATTATAACGTTTGTGATATATGGCTAGGGTACGAAAGGCTTTAAGTGACGATTTTAAGGGTATAGACCCGACTAATCTTATATCATATGTTACACACATACATGTGTTATGATTATACACGTATACGATAAGTTTTGTTGAATATACGACAAATTGTCAAACCGCGAATAATGTTTATCTAGAAGAAAAGGCTGTAGGTATGTATATAGTCTTACAAATCGTATTTCAAATGTATAGATACTATTAGTAACGACTCAGATGTATTATTCCCGAAAGTACACCCGTGGCCTCCTGTTCGTGTTAGTTATTTTTAAAATTTCGTATTGGCGTTGGTTACTACTATAGTACACTTTCAGACTTCAGTATTACACAGCCGGATGTAAATTTAAATTTCGACTTAAACATGTACTAGACATTAGTCGAAATGAAATGCTGTTCATTTCACTTATTAGAATATCTCACCATCACATGAAGTCAGTTTAAATATAAAATCCCACCTATTAAATCATTAAAATATTATAATTATATTTTTCACTGTAAACAAATGGTCGTTTACTTCTTACATATTTCATATATACTATATACTACATATATTTTGTAGCAACAAGGTAAAAAATAGGTATACAAGATAAGTGGCGTGCTCAGCTTTTTTGAAAGAGGGGATATTCGTTTTTGACTTGTCACTGTACAAGATGTAACATATAGAACTGATTTTTGTTCTAATTAATATTTTCAATTTTTTTTTATTTATCATTAAGAGACCCTAGAACCACATACATGTATAATTTAATTTTTTTATGTTTATTTTTTAGTACTAAAAATAAAAAAAAATTAAAAATTGATTTACATTTTTTTTGGTTAAAATAGCTAATTTGTGAATCTGATTTTAAAAAACAATTTTGATGGTAAAAAGATTTATCTAAGTCAAGTAGTTTATTTTTTAGAATTTTTTTAAAAAATATGATTTTTGAGAATTTTCTGACATGAGTATATTTCTTAAAAATATTATATAATATTAAACATTTTTGTCATACGTTTAAATAGCATAATTTTTACTTTATTTTGTCAAGTCTATCTGTTACACTCTGTATTTTTAACATAGAAATTTCGGTCAAGTATTAAGAATCTACACCGAGATAAAATGGCATTAAAAATACGACGTGAAAATGCTGGTATAAAATGCAATGAGTGAAAAAATGTTACAGTGTAGTCGTGTAGGTATATAATATATTCGCTATTTTACTTTTTCTGGTACTACATACTAACACAATTTGTGCATTGTTGTCGCGTGTAATAGGTATTATATGGTAAAATAATGTTATATTCTTTTTAAATAAAAATATAAGTTCTCTTTAAATTAAAAGTTCAAAAACTTTTATTGTTGTCATAAAAAAATGTAGGGTTCTTGTACAGTCGTACATTAAAATGATAACTTATTCAATAATAAATATTGGAACTAAAATTATTAAAATATACTTACTGGGTATTGCTATATAAATTGTAGATATTATATGTACCTAACTATATTTTATCGAGTAGGTACCAACATATTGTCAATTTATTAATTTACATTATTATATCATTTAGAATTATCGACATACATAATTGTTAAAAAATATAAAAAAGTATAAGAGCATAGAACCGTATATATACGATTATATATTTACATTATAAGTAAATAGACGGGTAATTAGTTTTCACTTTAAAAACAATGTAAAAATAATAAATAATATCTTGTTATATTTGTTATATTATTATAATATGCAGTGCTGAAATAATATTAATATTCTTAATTACATACACCGTACTTGAATAACTGATAACTATATAAATAAATATAATATACCTAAGTAATGTAATATCTAGGTATTAAAAAAAATAGACATAAAGCATTTTAACAGTATAATATATATGGTGTAATCTATAAATTATAATTAAACTTTAAATAAAAACCATCATTAACTATATGTATCTAGGTAGTGGTTTCAGGTATATATCAAAACGTGGCGTGTCTTTTAACATATTTAAACGGCTTATCCACCTATCTATAATACTATTAGGTTTGAATTCAGTTGGAAACCTATGCGTACCTATTAGTCGTAAAGCGCAAGGCATGAGATGGGGATTGATGACTGGTCTTAACATAATTTTACTTTACAGACGAAAAATAAATAATATGATTTTAAACGATAAGACAAAACACGTTTTAAAGCTGTTGTTGTAGACTTCATCAAGAGAAAGACAGGAAAATTGTACCACTGTCTACTACCAATACATTATTGTATACGACTAATGAAATAATCATAAATAAAAGAACAAATGTACCTACCCAAGAATACAAATATAATATTTTATAATTTATTAATGTGTAGGTACTAACCTATTAATACTTATTAATAGTATTATGTAAAACAATAAATTAAGCAGTGTTGATGCAACATGCAAACTTGTTATAATAATGATAGTGTGTTTGAAATGAATGATAAATTTATGAGTTAGTTTACAATATCAAAAGTAAGATAAGTAGGATGTTGTACGGTTATTTTGAAAATAGTTAGATACTTATCGACCAACATTGAGCTAAAGTGCGAGGTGTTAAACCTTAATTAGCTCCAAACGGCATACCAACCTTTAACTTTCACGCAATTTCTGAAAATTAATGGAAATACAAAAAGTAAATTGTCATCAGTTTAGGAAATCATTTGGAAGTAGGAGGTTATTTCTGAAGATCGCGTCTGCAGGAAACAAAATATCAGTTATTAGGTAATGAATTTTGTTATGTGTGTATTGGACGATGAAGGTGGTGTCGGCTGTAACAAGATGAGGTACTTATAACATAATGAGGGTAGTTGGGTTTTGCTAATGTCGATGGGTTGTGGTGTCGACTGGGGGGGGGGGGTTATAGTGCATATAATTTAAGTCGTACGCAATGATGATAATATCAACTGCGATTCGATCGTACATCCGTCGAAGACTTCATCGCCGTTGGTACGTCGTCTTCATGGCGTCTATCAAATTCTTAGAGTAGTCCTTGTAGGCGTTGTTCTGTTGGGACGCGGCGGCCGATTGTTGCACGTATGAGGAGTAATCGCCCGATATGTCGGCGGTGAGCGGTGCGAACGCGGCCGCCTGGCCGACCGGGCCGACAGCGCCCGTAGCCACCAGGTTACCGGCACCGAACCCGAAGCCCCCGAAGTTGGGGTTCCGACAGAGTCGCAACATGGTCATCAGGGTTGGCAGTGCCATGACGCCGAGCACCAGCATCTTCTTGATGATCATGACAGCCACCAATATTGGCACCAGCAGCGCTTTGATCACCAGGAACTTGAACGTGGCCAGCAGTGGGAACAGCAGCGCATACTTCTTGTGCGGGTGTTTGGCTCGACCTGTAATTAGGTAAACCACTGTGAAAAAAAAAAAAAAACTAAATCTAAGTCGCACCGCCATGGCAATCTTCGTTTTAGTCGCGCTCGCTGGTGCAACTGCTTCTGCTGCAGTCGTTGTCGTCTAATCGGTTTTGTGGGAGAGCTGGTGGGGAGGAGGTGACGATCGTGATATAAATTGTAAGTAGAAGTGAATATATAATTTTTACTTATGTTCTTATACATAGGTGTATATGAGTATTTGATAGGTACCTAGTTTGCAAGGGGAGAAGGTTAAATAACATATTATTGTCATATATACATTTATATGTGCGCGTGTGATGCGTGTGTCACTATGTGTGTTTGGATAAAGTATATTTTTGAGCATCTCTCAGGCTTTTATTGATATTTTCATTTAAAGTGAATTATATTTAGCTATATCAAACAGCTTAAAAATGTTCACAGCTCACTTTAAAATTATAATATTTATAATAGAGATATTGGTGGCGTCAACGGTAAAAATTATAAAAAGTTACCTAAGGATTCAATTAAATATTGAATTATTATTATTAGGTGAGCGTAGCATAATATCTATATACCTAACCGGCAAAGTCATGAACAATAAGTATCTATACGCATGTTTTGAATAAATCATGTTTCGGTAAAGTGGAAGCACAAATACGATTGAACATGTATAGTAAAATAGTTTGAACTTTAGTTGAAATGGTTTCCAACTAAATATAACGGCAACGGTTACCTTGGTAAGTTTTGATTTTTTACTATTCGTTGGCTGCGAGAATATACATTTTAGTGGTAGTAAAAATAGTCAAAAAGTTTCTTGTCACATGTATAATGTATGCGAGGTTCTCAAACTTTTTTTGCGCGCGAGTATATGTATCACATTGTGAGTATTACGAAATACGAATCAGTTCCGCATATGGGAAATCTAACACAGACCAGTGGTGTCGTTAGGTACATTATTGCAGTTTGATAATATCATCATTATGTACCCACCATTCGATTACACAACGCTTCTGAAGTTTAAGTGGTAGCTGCGTAAATGATAGTGATTATTGCATTTTAAATTTTAAAGTTATAATTTATTACTTATTGTACCTATATATATATATATTTGAAAACGAGGCGGCTTATTGGAATCGTTTTTTGAGTTAGTATACATGTATAATAAATAATATATTATAAACGGCGAAGCATTTCTAACATCTTATTCTGCAACGGTTCAGCCAAAAACGAGATTTACGCACGTACGAAACATGTTTGCTTTTTTGTTGTTCAATTATTGTCGCGAGTCACGTATATTATTATTACGTGTTTATTTTTCTCTTTTTGTTACCGTTTTTTATAGAATCCGCAATATTTTATGGGGTACCTCGTCGTTATTTTTGTCGACTCCGACGTAGTCTGTACCTACATATCCAATATTTTATTTGTAAATGGCACTAACCACTTGACTTCTACACCGCAGTCACAGTTTTTTTTCTCTAAAATATCTATCATGTTTGACACACTAAACACACTAAACTTTTTCGCGCACACTAAAATTACGTTTTTATCTTGTTAAGTATAAAGTAGGTTAAGTACGTAGGTTAATTATTATTATAATCATAATTTTGTGGTTAATCAATGGAAATCCATCGTGTGTGTATATTATGTCTATATTATAATAATCACAGTTTCTAGAGCGTTAAATTCAATGATAAAGTAAGTAGGTAAGTAATAATATAATAGAACATCTTTCTTATATTATTTACGTTTACATTTTAAAACGATATATACCTAATAAACGTTTTCAAATTAGACGTCAAGAGAGAACAAACAGATTATTTAAATTATTTAGAATTTATCATCATATTGATAACAATATTACGTGGTAACTACGCGTTTGTTATATTGTATTATATATTATAGTTTAATACAATCATAAATTGGAATAAATTTAAAAAATCTCGTGAACAATTAAAACGTTTGATTACTATATTCTCTTATTTTTTTCGTTGGAGTGTCACTCGTGTGTGTATATAGAATATAATCATTATTATTGTTTTAGATTTTTTAAATTTTTTCATGTGAAGCAATGCATAACGTATTTTGTTTGGACTGAAGTGGCATTAATATTATATAAATATAAAAAACATTCATACAATGGGTATCTGTATATTATAAATTATAATCAGTAAAATAAAATTAATTATCGTGGTGCACATAATGTGAATGTATTTTTTGCAACAATGAAGGAAACCTATAGTGCTGCCTATACGTTTTATTAGACTACGTTTATGTATACCATAATATATATATATATATAGGCGTGTGTAAAGTTTTATGTGT
This sequence comes from Rhopalosiphum maidis, assembly GCF_003676215.2. NCBI lineage: Eukaryota > Metazoa > Arthropoda > Insecta > Hemiptera > Aphididae > Rhopalosiphum > Rhopalosiphum maidis. The sequence continues at coordinate 43,354,702 of NC_040878.1, forward strand.
AAATAACACGTGATTAAATTAAACCGTTATTTTTTGTCGTACACGCAGTGTCTTTATTTCTATTGTGTTTTATAATTATTTTTCATTTAAAAAAACATGTATATCTATCCACGCGCTAATGGGGTTTTTTTAAATTTTTTTTTAATACATATAATATGGGCATTAGGCAAGAGTATGAAATATCGACCGGCAAAACAAGCAAAATATATATTATAATTTTAAGGTACCGATCGTTGAGTGATATTATTATAATAATTCGACGAGTGATATGACAAAATGACGAACAAAAATGACTTATTAGTGTTCTTCTAAAGCGAACCTCAAAATTATCGATGTATATGCGAATCGAATGGTATTTTTTAAAATTTTTAAAATGTCAAAATATTTTCAAGCTCCTAGTCAATTTTATATGTATGGATGAGGTCATTATCTATTTGTTATAAAGTTTACTGTATCATGAAAAATTTCCAAAATAATTATTAGTATTAAATATATATTTATAT